>NC_047664.1:85188206-85238860 GCF_011762505.2 Arvicanthis niloticus | reverse complement strand
TCCGTTTCTCTCAGCTTGTCATCAGGTATGCAGAAACCTTCATTAGAGTTCGTAAGGAGTTATTTAAATGCATCATTACATTCAGCAGATTTATGTGAGAAATTATATGCTGTAGTGACATTACGCGTGTGGGAGTTTGCAAAGGTCTTTTGACATCTCCCCGGTGAATGCTACAAATCCTTGGCATATGCTATATTAACAGACTGCAGTTTGGCCGTCTATATTAGGGGTTATCTGAAAAGGTACTGGTTTTATAATGAGATCTGTGAAACCCAGAATCTGCCAAACTCATTGATGATTATTTTCCTTCATAAGACTAAAACCGAAGTCTCATTGTCAGAGCAATTGAACAGCATTCAGACATTTCTCTTCCAAATCCAAACAGAATTTTGTAAATTGAAATGCTGGAAACTAGGCATCAAAAAGTGTTGATATCTGTGACTCTACTAGAATTCTTTTTGTGCAATGAACAAATACAGTATGAAGAGGAAAACCTTCCTGAGAATACACTAAGTGACTGTGTAAGGCATGATGTTTCCTAACTGTCCTAAACACACCTAAAGTTTGTGAGGTGACACAGTTAACTGGGAACCTAATAGGACTCATGGGGTCTGGGTGGGGTTTTCCCATCCTCCATATGCACACTGAGAGGAGGTCACATTAGGATTCAATCCAGAAGAAGTAGCCTTGTCAGAGGTATTCTGACTGTGCCTTCATTTTGGAGCTGATGACTACAGAACTGAGAAAATTATTTTCTCTTCTTTACAGAACCAAATATGCAACATTTTGTTATTGAAGTGCCATAAAACAAATGTATCTTTAAAAAAAATTCAACTCTAGTAATAACCCTGAGAAATGCCCTCATGTATGAGTTCCTGATAAATAGTTTGCTTTGCTGACGGTGAAGCAAAATCTCTGTAATGTGAAATATATGCTTAGGAAGAAGTAACGGGATGTAACTAGAGATAAGAAAAGATTTCACTTTGACTTCTCTACAAAGAAGCCCAGTATTTCTGACTGAAGACAAAGGAGATTAAAGTACAAGTTCTGGAAAATTTCAAATTTCTTGAAAATCTCTCAACAAGAAATAAATGCAATATATGTTTGCTATCTACCTCATATCAAATATAGGATATTTTTCTAAACATAGGCTAGAGATTAAGGGTGAGCAAAGGATAACTACTAAGATACATAAACCACCGATATTCATACATGATTATTTCAGTTCTATTACTATCAAAATGTCTTTACCAAAGTCTTATGTCACGTTATTTGAAGATAATAAAATGTTGTATGTGGTAGAATAAAGTAATTAGACTATTTACAGTCACACCAACTTTGACTATATGTATAACCATATATGCATACATGGTACATAGACACACACACACACACACACACACACACACACACACACACACACACAAAGGGGTACTTTCACTTCCTGAATCCTTCCTAAATAAACAGCATGTTTAACTCTCTAGTCTCATTAGCTACTAGCAGTGACCCTCTCTGTTCAGTCTTCACACAAGAGACAAGAGAAAGTCTGTGATTCCAGAAGATAGCTCTTCTTAGAAACTTATCATGCTGATCTTGTGCTTGGTGTTTCTATCTTGGTAAGACAGAGTTCTGTTGTGTTAACAAGCTAGTTCTTATGTTCTTATGGCACCCCAACCCTTCAGTGGCATAAGTCTCCTTCTGTCCATTTCTGACATATTGCATTGCCATGCTGAATCATCTACCTGCAACTGCTGTTCTTTACTTTTGGAAGACAGTATTGATTTTCCTTGGGCTTTGTTTTCCTGTTGTAGTCCAGCTTCCCTGTGGGTAACTGATATGCCTTCCCTTAACTCATCTTATCTACCTGTGAGTTGCTTTCTGTCAGCTGCACTTGACTTTGACTCTCTTTCCCTTTGCTTTCTTGTGGTTTTCTGTCTCCCTATCTAGATTCAGGGCAAACATTGCAATGCCCTTGGCCAGCATTTTTTTTTCTCTTTATTCTCTGTGATTCTTGTTGTTTTTCAAGTTCCTCATCCTTCTTTATAGAGTTTTAAGGTTGATGCAAGAATAAGTCCCATTCGACAAGAGCTGTTTCTTCTAGATGGTCACTTAACTTGTCCATCTCTATTCTTCTTCATCCTTCAGGGTCAGCTTACGTGTCACTCCTATTGATAGGCCCTCCCTAGGCATCCTAGCTAGGAAATGGTTGTTTCCCTGCTTTTTTATCTTGCCACCCTGCTCTATTATTGTTAATGTTCTGTGTTGTAGGGATCGCTTGTTTTGTTTACTGTTAATTTCGCTAATGTGACTTATCTTGTGACATTAACGAAGAAAGACACTCCATTATTCCAAGATGAGATGATGTCACTCAGATAAATATTTGCTCATTTCTGACTCTCACACATGGCACCTTCATTCCTATGATCAAATAGTATGATTTTGCACAGAACTGGACTTAGCTTATACAGAAGCAGATATGTCTCCAAACTTGAGGCTGCATTAGCCTCACAGAAGTCTGTCACATTTTCAGCGATGGGACAGAAGGACCCACCACTGTGAATCAGAGCAAGGAGACCCACTCCTGCTTCAACTGCACATGACTCCTTTATTACTGAGAAAATAAACTTTGTTCGTTTATTTCTGAAACACCAATCTTTGTGTAATCCCCTAGGTTACCCACCTGAAAAGATGGTTACTAAAAATATATTCTCGTATCACAAAGGCACAGAAAATGAGGCCATCTGTCTCTTCATTGAAATTTATAATTTAGTTTAGCATACTAAAGGCTCATAGAATTTCTAGCAAGAGAAAAAAGTGCTTAAATTCATTTAGTCAAACTACTGAGGGCCCGTGTGGTCAGTGATTAAATTGGAGACATGACCACTTCATGCTACGGTTGAGGGGGGGTGGTGATTTTATTTTTAGATATGACAGAGAAAAGACCTAGAGGCACCCGGAAGATTCCAGAGAGAGAATGAGAATACAAGCATAGGAGGGTTATAAGGAGAATAGTAGCTGGATTATCTGGGTGGGGAGAAGCCTGAGCTGGAGGCAGTTTAGGGTAGGAGAAAAACTGAGAAGGGCTAGGGTGCCAGCATGGACTGTGACTTGTGGAATGGGTGCTTGTGATCCCGAGGGACCCTGGAAGCCAGCGTACACTTTGGTATGCTCAGAGGCATCCAAAGCAGCCATTTGTTTCTTCTACCAGAGATAAGGGAAATGACTCATTTTGGTAGGGGGAAACCAGTTTTACAACTTCTGGAGGAAGGCTGGTTTTTACTTCATTGCCAGAAACACTATTCCAGTCCAGTTGGATACTTAGACTGTCTTTTGGAGTTTGGGGAAATAGAGTTTTCTTTGGACAGGACGGTTAGTGATAGAACTTTATGCTGGATCTGAAAGTCAATTTTTTTTCTCAGATTATAATCAAATAAACTAGCCGAATCCATTCCAGATTAAAGAGTGGCATGTTAAAATACATGTATATAGATTACCTTCAAAAGGATGATATGTGTTTTGGAAAATACATTTGAGTATGTATGTATGAAACAACACAAACTATACTAAGTCCCAGAATTTGTGGATGATGAGCAATGCTTCTGGTTCTAGCTGAGTGATGTGCCCTTGGCCTAGCTTCAGGCCACAACAACCTTTTTCCCTTGACCTGAACAAAACCCTCTCTTCTTTTTCTTTTCACTATTCAAATTCCAGGCAACTGTAGGGCTTCAATCAATTGGCAGATTGTAAAATATTGTTGCCCTAGAGCAAGTCATGGGTTTTTATCATGGTTTTCCCATTAGCGACTGGAGACAAGAAGCTCTTTAATGTGGGCATGTGCTCTGTTTGAACCATGTGTGAACATTATTCTTTCCCTCCCCTTACTGTAAGCATTATTCTCTGGTAACTGAGACAAATGGAAGAAAGGAAGGAGAGAAGAAAGAAAGCAATGAAGGATAAAAGTTAATGTGTTGCACACAGTTCATCACTATGAGGTTTTACAGAGCGGAGCTAGAATTCTGGGACTTGACCTCAGCTCTATTCTTAAGTCATTAATAGGAAAAAAATTTTTTGAATTTAGATAAACATATGAAGAATTTAAGTAAATGTTTATTTGATTGATTTTTAAAATTAACTATGTGTCTCTGAACAAAATAGTTTTAATGTTTTACAACAAAAAGAGTCAGGGTCAGAAAGGTGGCTTAGTGATTAAGGACACTTCCTGCCATTGCTGGGGATACAGGTTCTGTGTCCAGCACCTACATGGTTGTGCTCAACAGTTTGTAACCCCAGAGGCAGCAACAAACATTTTTGTGCTCTAAGGAAATACTAGACAAATATCTGGTGCATATGCATGTGTGTGTGTGTGTGTGTGTGTGTGTGTATTATAATAGCCAAAGATTCATACATATAAGATTAAAATAAAAATAAACAAACCTTTGAAAATGGAGAGTTAATACAATTCTTTTCCCAAAAATATTCATAGCAATACTTACCCCAACTTCAGATGATTTGAGGGGCATGCCACTGCCCACATTCTATGTTAAACACTTTCAAAAGCATTTACTTACTTTATCTACATAGCTCAAGACAGGCACAGGGTGGCACACATCTTTTTGAGGTTAGACATTATGGCCAAATCAGTGAGACTATACCTTTCTGCACTGATGTAACATCAAAGCTACAAAATACAGGTGACTATATTTTCCCAAACTTTTCAGTGTTCAATGCAGTTAATTTTTTTTTTTTTTGCCATGATCTCCCAGAATGCAAAGTTAAGCTCTAGCCAGTTGGAGATACTGATACTAACAGACATGATTTTGATGTAGCTCATTTCAGTTCTCTGGGAGGAAGTGACTGCTTGTCCAGTTGTTTCTTGTATAAAAAAGGTCCCAAGTACCAAAACTGATCATTTTCTGCAAGGACTCTCCAAGGTTATATATTCCTGTAGATAAAATCTGTTAAAATCTTTGATTTTTCTAGGCCAGATAAAGAAGAAAAAAAATGGCTTAAACTATGCTATACTAGAGATCAATCAATCAATCAATCAATCAATCAAGTAAACAGCATTTAAAGGATTTAGTTTCCTGTTAGCTTCAGATCTTATCAAAAACCTTAAAATCTGTCACATTTCTGCATATTACATATTTGTGTCTTCTGTTCTGTTGCATCAGGATTGGAATAGAATAAAAAAGAACAGGAGAAAGAGCTAGATATTCAAAGGCTGGTCTACTACTTCATCTTTCTGTGGCCTTGTTCCTAAACTCAACTTCCTTCTGTGGCTTGGCTTCACAATATAACTTTCATGTTCATTCCCTTTATTTAAGAAACAAGCAGATCAATAAATGAGGGAATTATATATCAGTATACATGAGTGACTAAAATACAACAAGGAAGGTACACTTTTATTTTTTTTTTTGCCTCTAATTACTTTCTAAGCAATAAGTGTAGTATTTTGGATGGAGTATCTTGTTCAATTTTTGTTGTACCTATCTGAGCAAATGGCATGATTATCTGAGTGGTTCGCTGTTGCGGAAACTCAGTGCAGGGAAGTACATTTCTGGCGAATGCTCCAATATCCCCAGGTATCACACTTCTGTTTGAGTATCAAATTAGGCTGTGTGAGTGCCATTATTGCTTGTTTTCTCTGTCTGTTTGCCATCAAAGGGCTCTGCCAGTGTCTTGGAGAAGCCTCTCATACAGTACAATAATACCGTGTAAGGTTCATAAAGGACTTATTTTTGTCCTAGTAAAGTTTCTCAATCATCTGTGAAATAGCAGAAAAGAAGGTAATCGGATTCTTTCAAATTTGCCAAGGCACTGCAAACTGACCAGATCAGTTCCTCTATTCATCAAACAAGCAAATATTTTAAATATTTTCTTACCTGCATCGACTGCATCTCTGTATGGTATAAAGTCTTTTCTAGGTATCTATTAAAACCTGTTTTTTATTCCTAGAAGCTGTAGAGGGTGACACGTGTATCTCAGAGTTCTGAAGCTTTGTGTGCTTCTGTGTGAGGATGCCACGAGTTATGATGTGAACTAGCCTGAAATAATACCTTTTCGTTTGTTTATTTATTTTATAAAATGTTTTCTTCCCATTTTCTTTGTGTTATGATTTCTGATAATTCTGACAGTCAGCAATTGAACTTTCAAGTAATTCACCTATTTTGCTTGTCTCTAATTTTTTATACCATTGTTGCAAAGTTCTCTATTAATGTTTTTAAAACTTTAATGCAAAGTGCTTTTTTCCAAGCAACTTGTTATTTTTCTTTACAGAACAATATCTTTTTGTTGCTGTTTGTGAATATTAATTATACAAGCACATTTTTGAAGTCCCATTTCCTATG
The DNA here is from genome assembly GCF_011762505.2 of Arvicanthis niloticus. Lineage (NCBI taxonomy): Eukaryota > Metazoa > Chordata > Mammalia > Rodentia > Muridae > Arvicanthis > Arvicanthis niloticus. The sequence continues at coordinate 85,232,513 of NC_047664.1, read as the reverse complement.
TTGCAGGCATTTGCATTAATTTTTGTCGTTTCAAGTTTAATAACATCTGTGTAGAAACTTTTCTCAGCCTCTGGAACTTCTTAACTGTCTGTTCTTTCCGAGAAGGAAATGCTAACACCCAGAGTGTGGTATTTGGATATGATTTACCTTTGGGCTTCCATGGTTTACCTTCATGCTTAGCTATATCCAGTCTTTAGTACCTGCATATCTTCTTTGGAGCTGACTTTTCTCTTCTTTATTAGGTCTGCTCAGTGGAGTCTTGCATTCAGAGATGTGTAGAAGAATCATAGTTCTGTGTATATATTTTTCCAGTGACTATTGAATTGTGGTTCTGAACTACATCAGTGCCCTCTCTTGCTGTAGGTTCAAAGCTTAATATTTTTTCACTTTTTAATTTTTACCAAATAGTGTTCATATATAGTCTTCTGGGTGTTTAGTATTGGAAAGAAATTGTTCTTAGGTAGTCCTCATGTTTTAATAATTACCTTGGATTTACCAAATTTTCATCTCTCCAGCATCACTGATGTGCTTATGTTTTTTAGTCTACCCAAGGTTCATTCTTTCTCCCTTGGGTATTTTCTCTCTGCTGCCATGATGTAGTATAGAATGATGCATACACTTAATGTGCAATATTTACAACACATTCACTTTCATTTTCTGTGGAAAACTTTTCAAGTTCAGTTATAAAAGAACATCTACTAAAGACAAAGTGCTGACAAATACAATTAATGTGCACTTATTCTTGCTTTTTGATCACTGGAATTATGAAAAAAATTAATATAAACTATTTTCAATAAAAATGCCAAAATTTAGTTTCTTTCTGATTGAAAAGCAAAATACTGGCATTAAATTTCTTGGTTTTGAGGTCTGGAGGCTAAGATATGGCTTGTTTAGGTAGTCCTGGCAGTTCTGCAATTCACTATATGGACTAGGCTGACCTCAAACTCACAGAGAGCTACCTTTATCTTTTCCCCAAGGAGTGCTGGATTAAAGCCATGTGTCACTATGTACAACCTTTTTTTTCTTTATTCTTCCTCTTCTTCCTCCTCCTCTCCTTCTCTTCTCCCTCTTCTTCTTCCTCCTCCTCCTCCTACCCCTTCTCCTCCTCCCCTTCCTTCTTCAGTTCTTTGATCTTTGGAGATAACTTGAATATATTGTAAGTGGATTTGCTTTGTCTGGATGCAAAGTTTGTACTAGTGTGAAGTATAAAATGAGTTTTGGTGGAAATCTGAAAGTAATGTATTTGATCTACCTAGTTTCTTTGCAAAATGGCTTTGGATTAAAAATTATTTTGGCTAGATATCATACCAACTGAATTAAATTGATATTGTCTTGAAAAATCCCATGGTTTAAACAAATAAATAAGCAAACAAAAAAATCCTTCAAATAACTTAGGTTTCTCCCAAATAGTCTTACAGAAGACTGCTTTTTTCGAGGAATCAGATTATGACACAGAATTCATTTGGAAATTATGATTCCTATAGAGCATAGAACAAAAATGAGTGGGTATAAAGCAAAGGACTGTGACATCTGTGGAAAATCATGCAACATATGCTTTTATTTTAGAAGCTCTAAAATACTATGTTAGTATTAGTGTTAGTATAAAAGTATACTAACATTGTTAAGCCTTTTTGTCAATAAAGCTTCAAAATATACTTTCCTAATGATTTTGAATGGAATTCTCTTTCCTTTATTTGGTTTACCTCTTTCCATGCTTTGGGGGAATGGACCAACTCAACTTCCTAGAATTTTCTAAGAGGAGAAGGTATTGTGCTATCTTAGATTTTTTATCAAAAATTATATACAATTTTATTAATTATTATAGATTTTCTATAACACATCACGAACATAATCATTACCCTCTCCACTTCTTCCTCCAATTAGTTTGAAGACACTATCTTCAAAATCAGACATCTTGATCCCCTGGTTCTTACTGACTTCCACCATCTTTTCTGTGTTATTTCCTGAGCTAGAAGTATAGGGGTTTGTTATAAATGTTTGAATTGGGGATAGGCATCCTTGGTCAGTTGTTCTTTGCATTTTGACCACTTAAAACTTTTCTCAGCTGTCTCCATCTGTTGTAAAATAAGCATCGTTGATGAGAGGTGCGAGCTACATGAATCTGTTAATTTAAAAATAACCGTTTAGCCTGTGGTTAAAGAGTATACTTATTTCAGAAAGTGACAGCAGTAGGTGCTGTGGTGAGAACCGTGGCCTTACCAGCTGTAGGTAGTTTGGCTAAATTTATAGTGCCATGCGTGAATTCCTCCCACTTGTGTAGGCTGTAAGTCCAAATAGGTGACTCTAATTACTCAGTAGGATATAAGGGCTTCTATTTTCCCTTTTAGAACATCTTGCCATTCTGGTCATTGTGTTTGCAGACATTAGAGTTGGGTAAGACAATTGATTGCCTTTCTCTCTTGGTATCTTCTATAGTGCCTTCAGATGCTATAAGAGGTAGTCTTTAAGAGGGGAGATTTCTGATCACATTCACATGAATTTCTCCAAGTTCTGTGTCTGGAATTCATGTGCTGTCTTCCTAGTTTTTTTATCCTGGAAGAAAACCAAGGCCAGTAGAGATATTATGAATTGTTTTGGAAGTCTTTTGTACCTCTTGACTTGTTCCCATGCCTTGCACTGGGGTTTTTGTTAGTCTATGGCTCTGGGGGAACATTGTCAACTAAAGTAGTATAACTTCAATCTATGTATCTATGTATCTATGTATGTATCTATGTATGTATCTATGTATCTATGTATGTATCTATGTATCTATGTATGTATCTATGTATGTATCTATGTATCTATGTATGTATCTATGTATCTATGTATGTATCTATGTATCTATGTATCCATGTATGTATGTATGTATGTATGTATGTATGTATGTATCTATCTATCTATCTATCTATCTATCTATCTATCTTCTATCTTCTTCATCATCATCTATAGCACTTTTATGTGTGTATGTTTTCATTTCTCTTTTCTTATCCCCCCTTTGTTCTTTCTTCTTCCCTTCTGGGTAATTCATCTCACTCATGTTTCCCTATATCTCTATTTTAACTGTGTTTAACTATTCCTTCATATCAAGAGCTTTATCACCTGCCTTCATTTCTCACTGTGGTTCCTTTTTATTTTCCCTGATATCTGGAGTCATTCTGGTTTATATATTTACATTTAAAGATTGAGAACTAACATCTAAAAATAAAGAAAATATCCAGATTTTGTCTTTCTCAGTCTGCGTTTCTCAAACTCAGTACAATGAACACCTCTCTGTATATTCATTATTGAGAAACAATGTAGAAATGAATAAAGAATGATTAAAGAATATTTTTCATTTTCAGTATTTAATGGGGACTAGACATTTTAATTGTCAATGTATTAGTTGTGTCAGTGATATTCCTAAGGAAACCGTTTACACACACACACTTTTCTCTCAATCACATACACACATATACATAAACAATGCATCTCTCTCTCTCTCTCTCTCTCTCTCTCTCTCTCTCTCTCTTTCTCTCTCTCTCTGTGTGTGTGTGTGTGTTGTATAATACTATTTTGCAAATTTGGCCACCTAAAATACAGTCTCGTCCACAGTATAAATTATCAAAATTATGCTTGTGCAGTATGTTTTTGTCTAAAGTCTTGACTTGCATCATATAACATTTTTAAATTTTTTTATTATATGTTGGATATGTATGTGGGGATATTTGTGTAACAGTGCATCTACAATGTGGTCAAAGGACACATGGCAGGAGTCAGTTTTCTCCTCCACCATGGGGATCTTGAGGCTTGGTAATAAATGCTTTTTACTGATTTATCCATCTTGTTGGCCATCACATCATAAATTTAACAAATTATTTAATGCAATTGGAGTGTGTAGCTTTGAATTGAGCTGTGGAGTATTTTCCATTAAAGATGAATGTAACTATTATTTTACTTTCTCCATGCCCATAAACCTCAGATAGCATACACACAATCATGCATCTTCATATAACTACGTAAAGGTAGGTGGTAAATGGTTCCCTCAGGCTCTCATCTCTTTGGTTTTACCTGCATCCAAAGTTGTCTATTGATCCAAAAAAAAAAGTTTTCTAATAAAAGTATTTTCTTCTTTTCACTTTAGAGCAACTAACAAAACCAAATATGAATACAGAAAAAATACCAGGTAGAAAAAATATTGTGTATTTTACCCGGCTATACACATTTTACCATTTTGTTTTAAGCTCAGTAAAATTTTCTCTCAAAGTTATTGATTTTTCCAGTTAAATACAGGAAGAATATGTGAGTATTTATTGATTCTATGTTGATGCAGTTTATTTGGGAGTTGGTACAACTCCTTTAAATGTCAGTCTGACTCATGGTAACTTCACTAGCATTTGGCATTATAGTTATGGCATCATGGTGACCTCATGCATTGGAGCAAAAAGTATATTCAGATGGAAAGAGTGATCAGAGGCTTACACGCATTACCAGCATCATTCAGTGTGGCGATAAATGTCCTTTATATGGTTCAAGGAAGTCTCAGGCCAAAACCTTTTGGAAAGTGCTCTTGTTTATTTTTCTCTAGGGCACAAAATCAATGTGCTTTCTCTCCATTTCAGAACTGCTACATTAAAATGTCATGACATATGTGTTTAAAATGTAAAATCCATAAAAAGGAAGAAAAATCCATTTAATGTTGATGGTATTTTTACTCTTACCATTTCTTTCTGGTACAAAAAGTTTTCCTTCCTTTTCATTCACGTCCAGGTTTAAAAATCATTTGTTTACAGACGCCTGTGTAGAATACTCTGCTTTTTACTGGTACACTGGGGTGTATCGAGGGTAGGGCGATGCCTTCACAGCTAGCCAGATTATTTTCTAAGCTGGAAAATTTATTTTAAATTATTTTTAACCTCCTCATAAAGACAGCTTGAGTTTATAGTTTCTTGATTTGATTTTTACCTATTTAGAGCTTCTGGTTATTTGTATAGAAGACTATACAGAGAATACACACACACACACACACACACACACACACACACACACATACACATCTACACACCCACATGCACACTCATATACATGCATGCATGTGCACATGCATACTTAAACAGAGAGACAGAGACACATAGAGAGGTAGACAGAGAGAGAGAAAGAGAGAGAGAGAGAGAGAGAGAGAGAGAGAGACAGAGAGACAGAGAGAGAGACAGAGACAGAGAGAGACAGAGAGACAGACAGAGAGAGAGAGAGAGAGAGAGAGAGAGAGAGAGAGAGAAATCTGCCTTTATTCTGCTCATGATTAGACTGTCCTAGAAGACACAGTTTCACATCAAACTCCCCGTTCCTATGGCTCTTCTAATTTTTACACTTTTTCTTTCATTTTAATTATTTTCATTGTTAAGATGTTATCCAAAGACTGTCCACCTGGGGATCCATCCCATATACAGTCACCAAACCCAGACACTGTTGTGGATGCTGAGAAGTGCATGCTGACAGGAGCCTGATATAGCTGTCTCCTGAGAGGCTCTGACAGAGCCTGACAAATACAGAGGCAGATGTTTGCAGGTAACCATTAGATTGAGCATGGGGTCCCCAATGGAGGAGTTAGAGAAAGGACTGAAGGAGCTGAAGGGGTTTGCAACCCCATAGGAAGAACAATAATATCAACACACCAGACCCCCAGTGCTCCCAAGGACTAAACCACCAACCAACGAGTACATATGGAAGGACCCATGGCCCCTGCTGCAAATTTAGCAAAGGATGGCCTTGTCTAAAATTAATGGGAGGAGAGGCCCTTGGTCCTGTGAGGTCTCAATGACCCAGTGTAGGGGAATTTGAGGGTAGAGAGGCAGAGGAGGGTGGGTGGCTGGGGGAGCACTCTCATAAAAGCAGAGGTGGGGGACATGATAGGAGGCTTCCACATGGGGTTGGGGGTAACATTTGAAATGTAAATTTAAAAATCCAATAAAAATAAAATTAAAAAAATAATACTATCATTGCATCCTTTCTAAGGACTCACAGCTGGCTTTGCACATCAATTGTATGTATGTTCATTCATTTGTATATGTGCATTAGTGGGGGGGGCAATTCATATGCATCTACAAATGCATGCATTAACATACTTATGGAGGCTAGAGGTTGATGCTAGAGGTTTTGCTCAATGGCTCCCATATTATTTTTTTGAGACAGGTCTTTCACTGAGCCTAGAGCTTTTTGGTTTGATTTGACTGGCTGGTCAGCAAGTCCCAGAGCTTTTCCTGTCTTTATTTCCCGAGCCCTGCTGTTCAATGTAGCTTTTCCCCCCTCTAGTTCTGAGGGTCAAACTCAGTTCCTCATGCTTATCTATCAATCACTTTACCAAATAAGCTGTCTCCTCATTTGTTATATTTGTAAAAACCACTGTGAGGGCTTAAATGAAATACTGCTTAAATAAAAGCTCTAAGTGTTTCTGAGTCCCTGGAGGAATTGCACATTGCAGATCCAAATTAAGTTGCTTTCCTTTGGTCTTGGCAATAGTGACTACTGTAACAAATGTATAGTTCAGACTCATCAGTTGACCAAAATAACATTGGTTTAGTTACCTTTCTCATTGAAACACAATGCCTGATTAACTGCATGTGAAAGTAAGGTTTATATATTATCATACTTTCAAGATGTCAATCAATACATTATGGAAAAAAAAGACATGGTTGATCAGATCAATGGCAGCTGGCATGTGGGAATCATTTTGAGCTTCATCCAAGCAGAGAATGGTGTTGGAATTGCATCAGAGGGCAACCTTAAAATGCTCACCACTAGTGGCCTAGCTGTGTCAGCTAGGCCCTAAGTCCCACAGATCATAGCGTTCCACACAGTGTTATCAATTGACAAATAAGTGCTCAAAACCCAAGCCTCTCGGGAGACCCCAAATTCAAAACGTGTTTACATAGCTCAAGGAGACAGAGAGTATCTCAATTGCTCAGAAGATTAGTACACAAATGATACTATCACATGTATTCTTAATCACAAGGTATCATAGAATTGTGTTTAAAATGTTCCATTTTGTTTTGAGACCAGCACATCTCTTATGGTGTTTAAATACCTGTTCAACATCCATGATCAAGGCTAAACAAGAGTTATTAGTATATTGAGTAAAATAATCACTTGAAGTCAGTAGCCAATTGCAGGGCTTGTTAAAAAGGGGTGGGGGAGGGGAGAAATGTTTTAGGATGAGCTCAGCAGCAATTTCGATACAGGTTCAAAATACAGAGAAGATTAAAAAAAAAAATGTCTGTGGGAGAGTTCTCTAAGTGCTGAAATACAAAACAGAATTGTATGGGAAATGGAAAAGAGGGGAGATTGAAAGGAATAGACATAAGCTAGCCATCAAGGAATGCAGGCACACAATAAGAGAGACAGGAAAGCAAAATGAAATAATGCAGCTAGGGGGCTCGAAGGAAATAAGAAAAGTTTCTAAAAATATACCCAGAAGAAAGAACAAAATGGAAAAAGAAAAAAAAAAAAAAAAAAAAAACCCTGCTTGGGGAAAACTTTGAGCCTGTGATTCAAGGAATGACCAGAGCCTATCACAGCTTATATTCTTTGCAGTTGTCAGTAAGATCTGGGAATGAAAGACTGAGAAAGAAATGGAAACATTTTCAAATGTGTGTTTGGATGTGTGTGGAAATAGGAGATGCTCTTAATGACAGAGGCAGATAAACGTTACCACTGTAGGGGAAACAGCAACCATGAAACAACATTTTATGTGCTTCTGGGGTTAAAGCTAAGTGTTTCTGACAGCTTTGAAAAAGATGTATTGAACATTATAATTCCCTACAAGTGTCCACTAAGGAGAAAACATACAAGAGAAAAGAGACATCACTTCAGCTCAGTCCCCTTTTAAGAACACATAGAATGAAATAAGATACTGTAGATAATTTAATTTTTATCATAGAGTTCATCATGCAGGCAGAGTTATCTATGAAGTATGTCTTATACCCTAATTAGTATTTTTTAATATTTTATTTCATTTTAAGACTTGGTAGGAATTTTTATGATTTATGTTTTTTTCCGGGGGGTGGGGGGGAATAGAAATATTCCAATTTATTTTTTAAGTTTCTTGGATCATGGGGAAAGAGGTGTTATTTGTATATGTGAATTGCGCTGTTAAAGAATATGCAAAATGACGTGTATCATGACTTAAAATAATCTGTATTATGTTGATCCATTAGTAAAATTAAGCTTAATGTTTCCTTTTATTCCACAGTGCTTCTGACTATGTTTTGACTACGTTCTTTGCCTACCTACCCTCAAACAATGCTTGTTCCGGATGTGAGCTCTTCCTTCAAGGTCAGATCCTTATTTCTTTTATTTCATCATTAAGTTAGTTGACTGTGGGACATGTGTGTCGCTAAGCTTTCAAAATATCTTCTTGTGCAGAACATGCTGTCAGAACTTAGGGATTGATTGATAGTGGAACAAGATTAAGCTGCATCTCTGGTTTTGCATGTAGAGATTCCTCTTTTCATTACCAGAAACAGGAAGAGTGACAAGATCAACACAGATGGGGTTAATAATTATATCAGAAATAAATCTAGTTGCAATGCAGGTAGCTTCAAACCAGATAATTTAGAAATAGTTTGGATAATTACTAATTAGGTCGACTGACAGTGAAATTTGAATTATTCATGGAAAACCTAAGAGCAGAGGATAATTCATTCCTGAATACCTCAAAAATCTAATTGGAATGTTGTTTAGTGTATTTTTCACTCGGTGATGTGCTGATATTTATTGCATGCTCTATTTTTGACAATTTTATTTTAGAAACAGTGTACCTTCAAGTGACAAATAGAAATGATTAAGACTGATCTTGATGTCTCAAAAATTATCTCAGAATTAAAAATAAAAATACATTTGTACCTCGTGATTAAGCTAAGATCTTTAACTCTCGTGTGTTACCAACTTGAAATCTTAGAATGGCCATCTGACAAGTGAATTACTTAATATTTTTTAAAATTTATTTGACAATTGGAATTTTACTGCACAAAATATAGCTATTAGATCATTTGATATCGACTTACTATGGTGCTTTTGGTTTGATTCATGTTCAATTTTAAATAGATGTGGAATATTCAATATTAGCCTCAGAGTACTGCTGTATATCTATATATTACATGGTTTTATTTCATTATAAACTTCATTTTCAGTATATGCATGATTAGAATTAAATTTACTGACCTTTTTTGAGTTTTAAGATTATAGAACCAGGATGACCAAAATATCTGAGCCTACTTCCCTGTTCTAGCCCAAAGGGATCACGGGAGTAATCGCGGGCCTTTGTTTATTGCCTTGCTTGTTTTTTGACTATTTGTGTTCATAGTCTTGCTTGCTCCTTGACTATTTGCATTTATTGTATTACTAATTTCTCAACCTAGAACTGACCTTAATACCTGCATGTAATTAAAATGGTATAAAAGCAAAAAAGATGAGGGGGTGGGTGGGATAGAGGGTTTCTAGGGAGGGAAAATGGGTAAACTGGATGACATCTGAAATGTAAATAAATAAAATATCCAGTAAAAATGAAAAAAAGATTATAGAGCCAATAAAAGACATGTATATCTAATCATTCAGAAATTCCCAAATAGCTATAAAATGTGTTACTATCTCTTTGCTAGGAAAAAAACATGAATAGTATCTCTTTACAAAACTCAGAATCTAATGATGGCATGTGACAGAGATGACAGCTATCAACTGTTCACTTCTAATTGATACTCCTCTGCCACAGAATTGTGATTTCCCCATTGAGGTGTGTTTCTTAGGACTATTTGCAGCTTGTATGCCCATAAAGCTCAATTTGTTAAGATTGCCTACAGAATTTTAATACTGAAGAGAACTTAATAACGCTTTGGCATTTCTAAGAAGTGTAATGACATTTCTTTTCTTTTCTGTTCAACAAACTTAAAGCATTTCATGGTCAGAAGAGGAAGGAGATAGAGTTTCAAGATTATCACTGGGAAGAGAGCCACTAAGTCACACTTCTGGAACTGAGAAACTTCCTGTCATGTCAAGAACATCTCTAAGAATTGTTGTGACATTTGGCCACAGAAAGTATGTTGTGTTGAGTATCTCTGTTTGTTATATAAGACAGCCAGTCACATCCACATCCACACCCACATGCATATGTACATGCACACACACACACACACACACACACACACACACACACTGAAAACAAATCTCTTCAAAACAAATGAAAACCCTCACAGCACAACAAAAACAAACATCCAAAAGAAAACCAACCAACCAACCAACATAGCAAACACACAAAAAACAAAAGCCCAACCAAACTCTAAGATGTATATACAAGAGAATGCTTATCTATTGAAATCTGGAGATCAATAAGACAGTCTAGTTCACTTTCAAAATATCTCTTTAATAAAATGTTTGCCAATAAGGAATTGCCTGTTTCTTTCTTAGTTTTACTATCTAAATTGCTTTTTTTTCTTCCACCTTTGAATCTCAGCCAAAACTAAATGGTGACAGATGGGTTCTCCTACCCAAGTTTATAAATAAATAGCCTGTGTTAATTTTATCTCAGACTTTAATTTTTCTTTGACAAGGCTGTTATATACAAGAGAAATCAACACTCTTGGACTAAAATATGAAATATTGTGTTTGTTCCCACAGTTCATTTTACCTGATTGTTACAGAAAGACAGGGACATAAATGGTAAATTTTATTTGCTAGAGTAAAGGGGTACTTACGGTAAGAGGATCAAGAGCCCATGGAAACACACTGGGGTGCAGTCCAGGGTATAGAGGTAACATTCGCAAAAAGAAATCAATCAGATATGAAAGAAAAGCAAGACTAATCAGTCATAGTGGAGGAGATACTTCAGAGCCAAACCAGGACGTGAGAAATTGTGAACAGCTGCTGAAAACATTGGACACCTTAACACCAAGAGTGTGGGGAACGCTAAGTAAGATGCCATTGGAACCTTTTACACTATGATAGCTTGAAGTTTAATTTGTCACTGTAGAAACCATGATACCTGATTAACTAGGGCTTTTTTTTTTTTTTTTTTTTTTTTTTTGTCATGGCTTTCAGGAAGGAGACTAATTGAAAGCCTATGTCATGAACCCTTAACAGAAAGTGGTTAGAATAACGTATGGGCATTTCTGCATTAAAGAACAATAATTCCAAATAAGAGCTACTATAGAATGTCAGGTAGGACAAAGAAGTGAGGGACTCCCCAGATGGGAAAACTCAGCTTAGTATGGTAGGCCACCTGGGGAAAAGAAAGGGGATGCTTTGTTTAGTTTTAGATACAATTCTTAAAACCTAAGACTGGCTGTCAACCTTCCTAATGCTGTGACTTTTTAAGACAATTCCTCAGGTTGTGCTGACCCCCAATTATAAAATCACTTCATTGCTACATATAACTGTAAATTTGATAATGTTATGAATTGTAATATAAATATCTACTATGCAGGATATCTGATCTGCTACCCACAAAGGGATTTTGATCCAAAGGTTGAGAACCGCTGATCTAGGACCATCTATTAATTTTTCAGGTTAACAGAGTTCCCCATAATTATCCATTTGTTTATCTAACACTAAATGCTGAACAGCCAGTCTGTGCCAGGATAAAGATGAGATTGGCACATAGTTGACAACGTTCTGTTTCTATAGGAATTATAGAGTAGTACCAGGGGGGAGACATTAGAAAGTAAACTCACAATAAAATGTAAAAGATTATACTGATGAAGGCAAGGAAGAAATTTCCAATCATGAAATCATCCCACCAGTAAGCTATCAACAGCAAATCACGTGGGATGCCATGAGGGACAGAAACCGTAAGCTGGTCTACTGCATGCCCCACACATTTTCATTTGAAAATGAAATCTGAACTTTAGGGGTTTTCTGTAGGTGAGGTGTGCAATTGAGAGTCTGAATTACTGTTAATAATAAAGGCAGAGTAAACCCTTATTCTATGGGTTTCACACTTGAAACCTAATGTATGGTAAGACCTGAACTCTCAGCCTGGGGATACCATCGCTACAGTTCACTCGCTTAGCATGCATAAAAAACTGGCTCAATCCTCATTGTGGGGCCATGAAAGGGGTCTTGAGTTTTGGTAGAAGTTCTGGCTGGAAGTAGCCCGGAGACCCTGCAAGGGAATGGGAATATATTCTGCCGCACTCCCAGAATCCAGGCTCCTAACACGTGGTGTGGAACTCCATTAATCTGCGCCATTCAGTCACATAGGACATTGCTTTGCAGTCCCTCCCAGAGCGGTTTATGTCACCCTACACAGGTAGAGGGCATGACTACAGGCTTCAGCCTCAAGAGATTTCCATATTAATGAGTTACCTAAAGGCCAGAAGGCATAGCTAATTAAGTGACCCTCCTCCCCTTCTCCCTCTCTATTTAAGTCAGGTCCCTCCCCCCCCCCCCCCCCCCGCTTAAGTGGGGGTGGGGGGTGGGGGGTGCTCATCCAGATTCAACTATCATGCGCCATGTCAATAAAGCTCTTGAAACCCAGGACTTTCTCGTGTTATTGGGGCCTGCTGTCGTGCCGTAGTGGTGGACTTCTCTTCGTTCCAGCCATGAGAGGCATCATTCAAGCCAAGCAAGTAGAACAAGCGAGCACTTCCTGAGGGGTGCAGTGCCAGAGCCCTCTCTTGTTCCCACTTGTCTCTCAATGCATGGGGTTCTGCTACACCTCTCCCCCTGTGGCGTCTGGCGCCCCCAATGGAAACACCGACCTCTGGGTCCACTCGAGAGCTCTGCACACTAGCGGAATCAGGCTGAGTTCACTCCCTGCATGGGGGGTGGGGGGTGGGGGGGCGCCCTCTCATGGCCCAACACCCACCCGGTGTCCTGAGCCGTGACAGACATTCTGACCCACAATGCAACAGAGAACTCACGCCTGCACACGCCTGCGCATATCAGGCGGGGCCTTCAGCTTTTCCCTACACCTCATAACGATGTACAATGAACCATTATATTTCTCAGCACAGTAACCATAACACTTGGGAAGGGAAAGCAGGATGACTATAAATTCAACGTTGTCCTTAGCTCTATAATGTGTTAGAAAACAGAGGCCAACCTGCCCTGCATGAGACCCTGAGAACTGAGTGAGAAAAAACAAAACAAAACAAAACAAAAAAAAACCAAAAAACAAAAAAACAAAACAACAACAACAAATAAGAAAAAAAAAAAAACCTCAAAACCAAACAGACAAACAAAACAATTCTTATATTCAAGAGAGATGTGCATACATGTGAAATGTATCACCGTGCTTAATTTTCTTTGCAAGAATCTGTGGGTCTGGTGTTTCACCCCGCCACTGGGGTGTAAGAAACGCCCCCAGGCAATGCTGCCATTGGGTCCTGGGCTTAAAGGAAAGCACTGAGACAACTCTCAGGAGGTGGGAAAACTCAGCGTAGGCTGTAGCAGGCAGAAGCTGGGGTTTACTGACTCTCAGGTATCCAGTCACTGCTGGAAAACTGCACAGAGGACTTGGGACAAAGGGTTTAGGGTACAAGGAGGCTGGATGGGGGCTCCCAAATTCCAGGACATCAGGACTTGTGAAGAGTTGGCAATGGAGTTGGGGTCACAAGGGCTAAGAATGCAGAAGAGCCGTTGGTGAAAGTCCTTACCTTGGCCCTTAGCAGCAGTTGACCGAGAGCGCAAAGGGGCCTTCCAGGTGAGACTTAGGCTGCGGCTTGGTAGTCAACGGCCTTCTCCACGCTCCCCAAGGTGGTTCTTGATGAAAGAGACAATCCATGTTCATCCATACTGCTTATTGACTGTTCATTGTGGAAAATGGATGCATAGCAGCTTCACCGGGTGGACCAGAGATTAAATACCTTTTGGAGGAAGGAACGTCTGGGAAGGAGAAGCTTATCGCCTGAAACTTCTCAGAGTCTAGGTGTGTCATTAGCATGGAGAACTCTGTTCTGGGCTATGAGACCGACGGGGGGAGTGGGGTCATATGTTGCAGGCCAGGAATCTAGTAGCGAACAGGGAGATGTCTACTGTCATCTCAGGTGGGTGCTTGGGTGCCCTCGATCTAACTAAGTTTACTGGCACAGGGGCTGGAGAGATGGCTCAGTGGTTAGAGAGCATTGTTGCTCTTCCAGAAGACTTGGGTTCAATTCTCACACCCACCTGGCAGCCCACAATTGTTTCATGCCTTCTTATGCTCTCTCCGGGTGCCAGGCACGGACATATATACACAGGCAAAACACACATACACATACATTTCCTGGTACAGTCCACTGCTCCATAAGAGTCTTTACATTGGCCTACATTTAGTATTGTATAATGAAACCTTTTTGTCCTAGATATGAATACACAAATTCTCAAACATTGTTAATTAAAAAATAATCAGAAGATTTTAAAGTGAAAATATCTATTGGCAATATTTTCAAAGACAAAATTAGTTGGAGCAATTTAATAATTAGCAATACAGTATGGTGGAACAAAAAAACAAACTGAGATTTAAAAAAAAATAGAGTTTTAATTAATGTCCTCTGCCTAGGATTTACTTCATTTCTTTGCTTTTTAGGGCATCATTTGTAAAATTAAAATTTTTTTATGTTAATATTTTCTTCCCCTAAAATATTCTTTATAGCGTTTAATTCACAAAATTTGTAAGAAGAGAGGATTTTTCATCTTGCGTGGACATTTGGAGTTCTGGTGATGTTGCCATAAAATCTCTAACCCAAATAAGCCTGTTTAAAAAAAAAAACAAAACTCTATTAACATGAATACAAGCTGCACGCCCAGACTGGGCAGATTCACCACTACTCTACTCTATTCCCCATCTATGAGTTCTCCAGGCCACGTGCTTCTGCTCCATCTTCCTTCCTTCATTGTCCTCTCTTTTCTTCCCCTTTTCCTTCTCTCCCCCCAAAAACTTTTCAGCTCCATCTTCCCTTCCACTGCCTGATCACCACCAGCTCTAGCCTTTATTTACAAGTTAAATGGGCAGAAGGTTCAGAAGAAGCCACCAGGGTATGGGATTCACTCCTCCTTCCGGACAGCCCCTCAGGGGAAGCAGAATTAGCATCAAAATACAAACAACGTCAGGGGAATCCACAACATCTTAAACGACAAAGGTTCCACTGAGTGTGCGCAGTTCAGAGTGCTTTAGTCAACTGTTGATTGGTTAGTAACTTTCATTGTCACTTAGAGTGGAAGGGCCAGAATAGTCCTGTGAAAGCAGTTTCCATTCTAGGACCTTTAATAGAAAGAGGATCCCGTGTCTCAAGTGGCTTAAGCTTGACTACAGTTAAGAGTGTGTACAGTACTTACAAATGCTAAAGACAGGATGGTACTCGGGAACTTCTAAAGTGTTTAGTTTCTATAACCAAGAAAGCACTCTCCCTGGGCTCCTTAGGATGATGGCTTTGACTGTTTTACATTGTTGCCTCGGTAAGTAATCTGTGAATTTAAGAATACCTGCATCTTAGACCCATGGATATCTTCTGAGGTGTCACAAACGTGACTTGAATTTTGCAGGTGTTAGATAAATATTTGTTGAATAAATATGAATCTTAAACCATGTTCTTCGGCAACATTGTTAAAAAATAAAATTTAAAAAGTGCTGCAGGGGAGAAGACATTGATATAGTTAAAACACCCTGAAAATCTCCACACTACATAATGGCGGCAGCACAGAGTTCTTTTTGTAATATTTAAATTATGATGTGTCCCTCCGTTAAGTCATTGTTACACATGGTTGTTATTTCAAGTTGCTTCTTATTTTTCTATAAAGCAAGAGTGATTAAGACTATGAATGCTGCCTCTCACTCCACTGTACAACAATAAGCCAGGGCCCATTGGGCCACTTCATACTCACCCACACACATTTGATAGATATTTATTGGACACATTGTTACAACAGTAGACATGGCACAACGGTGCTGAGGCTGACTCCTCTCCTGGAGATTATAATCTAGTGGTACATTTCCAACTAGATTCTTGGAAGGGCTGTGTGAGTGCTGGAGTCGTGCTGGTTACAATAGCTACCTTTCATGCATCTAGGATACAGTTCTTCAATTAATGTCTTAAGAGATTTGACCTTTGTAGTTCGTAGTTCGTGGAAAGATGAGATTTCTGGGATGTAAAATTATCTTACTCATATGGTTTCTACCCTAACCAAAGTGACCAAATAATATTGAAACTGGTAATAATAAGGGCACAGGAGAAGACAACGCTTAGATATGCTTTTCTGAATGTTCCTGTTAAAATTACTCTGAATAACACTTGTCAGAAGCAAAGAAAGACAAATCTGTTGTTCCTCACCCAGACTCCTCTCGATGGAATTGATACTTTAGGAGGCTTTGGGAAGAAGTGACCACTTTGATTTTTTCATCTCGTCAGGGCTTCTCATAACAGCCAGGAAAATAAGTTGCATTTCTGTAATTGCTGGAGTGTGACCTTTAATGCTGGGCACAATTAAAACTCCTTGGCCTCCTTATGATTATTTATTCAGACAAAGTAAACATACCATTCCCCTGTGAAGTTCTCATAAAGTCCCGCACATTTTCCTAAGCATTAGTGTATACGCTGTGCTGCTATTTTAAGAACATCTTTTGTAAGACAATAACATCTGCTCTCAGACATTGCTCTCTGAGATACTGCAGATCTTGCCCTTTTGTCTCAGCTATGGCGTCAATGAGAATGTGGGAGGTGGGAATGACAAACAGAGGCCTGCTGGCTCACACATGCTCTCTAGTCAAGCCTTTTGACTTCCACGACTTCAACTCAGGCTTAATCATTGTATCCCGCAGATGGTTCATAGCTGTGGCATCTCTTTAACTGTTAGATTTCTCCAGACAAAAGTTTACGTGCTTATCTTTTCTGAAAATATACAGAATCCAGGCAACTGTCCCCTGCTTTCAAACATAAGCCTCTTTAGTTAGGTAAAAGTTTATTTTAAAATGTGTGTTAGACATAATCAGGCTATGCAATTTGCCTTTGGTAAGGTAAGCATTAAAGATGTCTCTTTATTATTGGCAACTTTTGTTGATTATTGAAAATTTCATACACATATACAACAAGCTATGATCATATTTACCTGCCCCTCCCCTTCCTGACTCTCCCTATACCATTCTAACCATTCCTGCTCCCATCTTTGTAGGTTTCTTTTTGATAACTCACCAAGTCCAATAACTTTTGACAATATGTGAATGGGTATGGAGCTTTCCACTGAAGCATGAGAATCCTACACCCCCTAATAGGTGGATTATTCACACGCAGAAGTTATCACCTGCCAGTAATCATTTACCAATTACCATCAGTAATGACTGGAGTCTAGAAAGCACCTTCCCGATCTGTGCAGAAAATTTGTCTGGCTTTGTCTTGTTCAGGTCTTATATAAGTAACTACAGCTTGTGTGAGTTCATGAGTTCACCAGCCATACCATATCCAAAGATGAGATTTCCCAGCATCCCTCACATCTTTAGCATCCAACAGTATTTTTGCCTGTCTGCCTAGCTACTCTTTTCTGAGCCTTACTGGGGAAGGGAGCAGATTGGTAGATGTCTCGCTTAGGGCAGAACACAGTTTCAGACTCTGAGTAGTTTGACCAATTATACATCTCAACACTGACTGTTGAACACTGGGAAAAGAAGCCTCTTGGACTGAGGTTGAGAGTGGTGACAGGCTATAAGTATAAACTTATTTAGAGGGCAATTTGAAAACATGACCATGTAGAAAATAATGATAACACATTTTCCCCTAGGTTCGATGGCCTGGATTTCTTAGCCTTTGGTTTTTAACCAAGATTACAGTGCCAAATCATGCAATTTTCTTCAGTGAAACAGGCTTCAAATCCAGTATGTGACCAGCTATCTAAGAGTGGTCATGCCACTGTTGTGCTAGTAAGCAGATCTTGCTTAGTAAGTCTGTATCGGGCCATGTAGAGTCCAGTGCTAGCTATGTCAACTACTGCTTTTTCTAATGCAGTAAACTGCTTAGAAAGTTCTATCTCTATAGATTCTAGCTAGCAAGATACGTTTGAGATTGGTTTTCTTTTCTTGCAGCCAAAGTATATGATATCTTTAGTAATATGGTCTTTGCCTATGGGTTTGGTGAGTAACTAAGGGGAATAAAAACTGCTTGTGTTATAGAGACCGCTGAGGCCTCCCTCACAATACAGAGGATTTCAAGCATTTCTAATTTCTATCTCAATTTAATAACCCACATGTTATGAGACTGGCAATGACGTCCCCTTCAAGGAAATTCTATTCAACCTCTTAACCTATTCTCCTGTCAGTTGCCTACATGTAGCGTAACCTCTACATGGGTCTAAGGCTGCCACTCTCAAGGTTCTACCCAGACCCAGAACAAGATGCGTGATTTTCTGTTAAAATCGGCTGCTTAGATGTAGGGCCTGAAACTATGGGTATTCATATCTCCAAGTCTGCCAGTCCTTAACTGATTTGAAGTGAATTGCTTAATATCTTAGGGTCTCAATTTATCTATTTGTTTTTGTTCTTTGCTACAAGGTCTCAACTGTAGCTCAGGTTGGCAGGGAACTCACTATTTAATGTAGGTTGGCCTCTAACTCATGGCAGGCTTCCTGCTTCAGCTTGCCCAGTGCTGGGATCATAGGCATAATCTACCACATTTATCTCTTAGTCTATATTTAAAATGAGAATCCACCATGAGCAGTAAATTAAAGAATCTGTATAAAACGTCTGACACAGTTCCTGGTACTCCATGAAAACTCCATATATAATAGTTCTTATGATTGTTATTATGTTTTTTTGAGATCTGGATATGATTTTCTAAACTATGAAATCTCAGCCAAGGAGAAGAGAGCACAAAAAGAACTTCACCTCCTTTTTTTCCTCTGAGGTACGATATAAACTAAATGTTTGAACTCCACCATGAGAAAGTAAGCCATAGAGAACATCCTTCGTCATTACCCTGAAACCAAGAGGTCAAGAAGACATGGAACAAGCAGGTCTTACTACATTTTCCAGGCATATATATATATATATATATATATATATATATATATATATATGTGTGTGTGTGTGTGTGTGTGTGTGTGTGTGTGTGTGTGTGTGTGTATGTGTGATGTGTGTGTGTTATGCTCTTTAACAAATCATTCTTTGATACAGCTGCTTATTTTTTCTCAAACCCATGTATAAAAATATGCAGTATGAGGGTGTCTCCGACTTTTGCCTGCTCATGGGACAACTTTCATCCTATTGGGTTTCCATATCATCCAGTCTTGATGCGAAGGTAAATGTCTAGTCTTACTGTATCTTGTTATGCTAAGTTTGTTTGGTTGATATCACAGGAGGCCTGTTCTTTTCTGAAAAGAGACAGAAGCAGTGGATCTAGGAGAGGTGGGAGGTGGTGGTGGAACTGGGAGGAGGAGAGAAAGGGGAGTCTGTGGTCTGGACATATTATATGAGAAAAGAATAAAAACCTTAAAACTGAAATATTAAAAAATTCACACTATGTCTTAGTCTTTCGTCATTTCTGAAGACCACTGTGTTATGTAAAGCTGTATTGACACTTGCTATTCTCTTTCTTTTGCTAATATGTGCTCTCTTATTGTGGTTTGACCAGGACTCCTGAGATGCACAAGGAGCCATTACTGTAACATCCTTATAGTTTTCAGAGGATATTTTTATCTGTGCTTGCAAAAATTAGAACAACACACAAGTCTCCTTTTCCATTTAAAAAAAATGATTGTTTTAAAATTAAAATTGTTTTTTTACATGTATGTCTGTGTGGGATTGTGTGCATCTGAGAGAAGCTATATAAGGAGGTAAAACAAAAGGTGGTGCTGGATCCCCTGGAGCTTTAAATAGAGATGTAAACATAGATTCTTCAGATGTGGACCCTTAGAACTGAACTTGGGTCCTCTGCAGGAGCAGTATTTTTTTTTAACATTGAACTGTTTTCTCTATCTTCTGCCTTCCTTTCTGTTTTGAAAAACCTGATGATTTCACTCAACTTTAAAACTTCTTACCTACATATCTAAAATTGCTTTTATTTACTGTCTGCATTTGATAATTGCCTATACTTGTCTGTATTTTACTATTGATTCACCTTCCTCTTTAGCATATGAGTTGAATGGGTATTATTAAATTCTATTTTCAAAGAACAGGTGAAAATACAGAAACTAAAATGAGTCACTTCAGGTTTCGATTTAGAAATTGACAGAACGATTGTGGAATCTCAGACCTCATAATCAATCACTAATGCTTTGACTAATGCCAGCACATTTATTCATGTTTTTTTTTTCTTCTTTGAGCACATTTAATACCAGATGGCTTTAAGAATCTTTTTAGTCTATGAACAGAATGGGTTGCAGCCTGTTCCTCGAGGGCTGTTGCTGACATGTAGGTAGTCCATGATGCAGGATAATGGAGTTATACATTGTGGTAAAACAATTTTGTATTCAAGGCATAAAACATGTCTTAATTTATTTGCATTCATTAAATTAGCATTCTTCTAAGTAGACACATTGCAGTTGAGCGATTGGACTGTAGATCTTGCAAATGTGTTTCTGCCTATTCATACGCAGGTTCTCTAAATACACTTCCACTTTGATGAAGTGGGCAAAAAAGTATTTGCATTCATTACAAGACTATGGCATGTCCTTACAGGCACAGAGAAAGCTTAAACATATATGCATCAAACAGACAGTTCTTACTAGGGGATGGAAAAAAAAAAGAATTAAGTCACAGTTCCATGTAAAATATTGCTTCAAGTAGCTCCTTGGTTTTGAAGTGGTGTCTAAACCTTTGCTTCTTTATGAGGTCATATTTTTCACAGTGGAATTTAAAATACATCTAATATATGTATGTACACGTGTCAAGGCAGAGGGACGTTTTGTATATGAATTTAATTAAGCAATAGGCCACTTTGGGACTTGTTTTATAGAGCCATTTGTTTCATGTGAGTTCAACTGCCCAAGCTACCGTGCAATAATGGTCCTATAAAATTACTCTCTGGAGAGTCTTATTTCTACTATAATATGCTTTTACTTAAAATTTAGTTTAATAGCAACATTTTTCCTTGTATATCAGCTGTATACAAGTAATAGCTTTCAGGAAATCTAGTAGTTAAGAGCTCCTAGTTTTCTTTTTCCCTTGTGGGAATTACTCATTTAAAGCATTAAAGAGGGGAAAAAAAGGAGAAGGAATTTGCATGTTACATTAATAATAATCCCCAGTTTGCTATTTACATGCAATTTTCTCCTGAAATCTTCTCATTTAAATGACTTGAGGTTATTTTTGCTTGGAACCTGTCTAGTATTACATGCATTTGGTCCCTGAGTTGCCTTAGATTTGTTGTGCTTCTTGAAGCAATAGCTTCTGATTTAACATAAGATAGGCTTTTTGTGAGATGCCAGTAACTAGTGGAGACCCAATTCTAGCTTGAGTAGGCTTTACATTTGGTAAACAACAAATACCTCTCCCCAGGTTTGTTAATAAACTTTTGTAAATTATACCTAAATTAAAACAGTGTGTTCAAGATATACTTTCCAGCCAAGAGTTTTGTTACAGCAGAAATGTGTTTTCATTGTTCTAAATGGCACTTGGGTTCTACTATGACTACTCCTTAAATTCAGGCATGAATTGTCATTGTCATAGTCCAGAGTCCTGTATTTTACCATATTATAAGCATTATAAACATTTGTATGATGGAATTCCTCACCTGACCCCTGCACCTCTGTAATTCAAAAGATCTCTTCCATGGATAAGTATCACACATTTCCTCAGTGCAATATGTCTCTTTACCTCTTGAAAAGGCAACTGTGTCTAAATGCTAGGTAAATATAGCCTTTGATGCTGGGGCATTGGAAAATCCAGTTATGAAGAGCAGGTATTCAAGAAATGTGATAGAACTTGACTTACTTTGCATCATCAGCTCGTATTATATTCAAATTTTTGTTTGCCTATTCTTAGCCATAACTTTCATGGATATGATATGAGCTTTCACTTTGACACCTAGACAACTGTTAGGTGCAAAATTGTGATGAATTTACATTTCATACAAAATTTTAATGATAATTTAATTCATTTTTCAAAAATTAAAAATCTCAGAATAACTTACATACTTTTACTTGGAACGTATATTCTTGTTTCTAATCGAATCTTAAAAATTAAGATAATGAGAAAATATTTTCAAATAATGAGTGAAAAGTATTTTCATGAGTTTCAGATTTGATGAAAGTTTTGTTTTACTCACTTCTGTCACCAAGAATAATTCCGGATTGAAATTGTGATGGAAACAGGGAAGATTTAAAAAAGATCAGAATAATTCAAGTAGTGGAATAATGGTTTAAAATCTCCATGGAGGAAAACTGCTTAATATTTTAGAACTGTGAAACAATGAAAGGAAGCAGATGACTGTTCTTTATATTTCCAATATGATTTAGTAATAGACCAAAGAAACAGAGAGATCTGTGTAAATGTCTTTGAACAATGTTGTTTTTCATGTATAAAACTTAGAACAGTTTCCAACCATGAATGGTGACAAGCGTCAATATTATGAGCACAGTGGACATACTGTGTAGAGTAAATGGTAACAGACAAGAGGAATCTGGGAAACATCAGGCACAGGAAAAGATACTTACTCTCAACCCAATAGGGTGACGTGAGGGGTACGAAGGAGTAACAAATTCCAAAGTAGCTCAGCTGGCCACCTGCCATTGCATCTTAAGGTTCAAGAACATTTTGCTATTTTGCTTCCTTTTTCTTTTTCTTCTTGGTCTTATGTGCAACTGGGCTGCCTCAGAACCAAGTGCCCAGTAGTGACATCTCTATGTCTCAGTGGAACCTTTTGATACTGCAAAGTGGTTTTCCCTGATTCTATGAGAGGACCCAAGGCATAAATAAGTATGATTTTCTACTTATGCTTGTGTCTTCTACTTGGCTATACACTGGATGCGTGCATGATATATAAACAATGGAGTGAGAGAAATTTAATATAAATAAAATCAGATAATTATGGTTGTATGAGCCTGGAGGAAGCAGGAGATGGCTCTGCCAATCTACCACGCTGTCTCCACAAACAATACCTGCCACGGGCTGAACCACAGACAACACCTGCCATTCACATGGTACCTGGTAGAAATTAGACTCTAAAGCTATTATTATTCAAAGTGTCTTCCAAAGGAAAGTTGTAGAAATAATAACAAAGTTTCTCCTCTGACATGGAGAGGAAGGTGTTTGCTGGGGAGTAAGAAGATCATATTTATTAGTGTCTTTTCTCATGGCTGCAACCACATACCTTACAAAAAGCAGCTAAAAGATCCAGAGTTTATTTTGACACCTTTTTATGTTTGATAGAGTATGCTGAGTGGCCATATTCCAGTTTTGAAGTGGGGTCAGAGACTTTGCAGTGGGACTGCTACAGCTCAGCAGATCAGGACCATGACCTAGACTGGGAGTTTTGATCCTCTCCGGCTTTGTTTCTAAGAAGCTATGTCTGCTTGCTAGCTTCTATATCTTAAATGTTATACAACTTTCCAAAACAATTGCCACTAGCTGGAGGAGAGAGTTCACATTCAAGCCACAAAGCAGATGCACTTACAAATAGAGTCCTCTACTCCTCACTGTAATGTAAGTCTTCCATGGATGTTAAGAGTAATATTTTAAAAAGCTGAGGTTTGGCCTGACTGTCTAAGTGGCAGCGGCTCTGCTTAGCTCTGTCACCATGTTCCACGGCCAGAGGCCACACATGTGCCACAGCTAGAAATGGCCAGCCAGAAACACAGGCCCTGGCACCCAGGAGACACCATCATGGGAGATGGCTCTGCCAATCTACCACGCTGTCTCCACAAACAATACCTGCCACGGGCTGAACCACAGACAACACCTGCCATTCACATGGTACCTGGTAGAAATTAGACTCTAAAGCTATTATTATTCAAAGGCTTTATGTATTTAGAAATGCTCAATTAACAGTTTGCCCACACAATTAGAGTTGTTTCCCAATATCTAACCTTAAGATATAAATGATTACCCAGTATTGTTCTGGACCCATGCATGGTTCTCCATGGCTCCTACATCTCCCTTTTCCTTCTTTTCCTCTCCTTAATCCTCCCAGATTAGCTCCTCCCAAATTGCCAAGTTTATTGTAAAATGTAGCAGAGAAAATATCCCTCTACACATGGAGGCAAAGTTCAGCTCAAGACTCAGTGAGAGAAGATTGGAAGAGAGAGTGACCCATGATTCATTAGAACGTGTTGTGGGATGCTCAAGGCTATTAGTACCATCAGTTCATAGAACTTTCATAATTTGTTGGATGAATCATAAGAAATCTGCTCAATGTAGAAGAATCTTCTTATGCTTGGGCTTTTTTTTTTAACTAATCACAATTCAGGATCTCAAACTACAACCACGAAAATGAACAGAAATTGAGAATTGCGGCAAGATGGCTATCACACTTACACAAACAGGTGAGGAAGGAGATGGAAATGAGGAGGTAGACAGGATTATAAAACGAATCCAGGCATTTTCAGGTCAAAGAACAAGTGCAGTGGAAGAAGGCACAAAGGTTAAGTTTATTACAGTAGGAAAGATGAGCACTCAGCTTTAGCAGCAGGAAGTACTACACAAGTTATATTCATGACACTGCTGTTGCATTTCTCACAGACACCCTTCTAGATTTCTGAGAGAAAAGCTACGGGAAAAAGCTAGGTATCAGATAAGAATCTGATCCACTAAAGTGAAGTAGAGCAAAAGCAATATTTTGCTCAAATATATATATATACACATACATATATACATACATATATATGTACATCCATATAGATACACACATATATGCATATATGTATACACACACACACATATATGTATATATATATGTATATATATATATATATATATATATATATATATATATATACATATACATATATGTACTGAAGCTTGAAATCTATACAAGGTCTCAACTCACATTTTTTAAACTTCATCATAATGAAAAATAGATATATATTCATTAGAAACCACAGTTAAGTTCTGATTTCCTAAGCTTGTGGGAAGTACAACAATAGTTTCTGCCAAGTTCTGCAATGTCAGCCAGCTGCAATTCTTAGTCACCCTATGATTAGCGAGGCAAATAAATTCCTCTAATGTTCAATGCTGCTAAGTTATGTCAATCCATTGGGTGGGCATGCTAAGTGCATTTTTTTATTTTTCCCCTTGCTATAAACAGGTTTTACAAAATACTAGATTTTATTGTGATATTTTATATACATACATAATATAATTGTGACTGCATTTTTAATTTACCTTGACTTTATTGGGATCATCATAAGCTGAGGAATATCAGTAGATCGTGGTCTAATATCACTTTAAAGATAAATGACTATGAACAACACATTGCCTGTGCTGGTTATTTATAACTCAACAGTAGAAAGAGTTAAGGAACTAAGAGCCCAAATTAACCAGTGGATGGGTGATTCTTCACGTCACTGAAATCATCTATCTGGAAATAGGATGACTTGCTTTCTACCTGACAATGTAACAACCATTATTCACACACAAGCATTCTATAAAAGAAACAAATGCATAGCTTGAAGTCTCGAGCTCTGAAAATAAACTACTTTGCTGACAGAATTTTGTGTGTTGGTTGTGTATGAATACTGCAACGTTCTCACTTTCTAGTGTTAGGAATGAGAATTAAATGAGGTGTTATTTGTAAGGCATTCAGAACAATGCCAGCCATGTGCTGAGGCATGCAAAGAAGAATACCAGATAAAGGGTTGGTTAATGTCAGATAGGAGCTGGGGCAAATCACAGCAGCAGAGACGTTAGAATTAAAGCCTTCATTTAGTTCTTTAGCCGATCAATATTCTTAAAGGTTTCAAATAATAATTAACTACCCCTATGAATTTGACTTGAAGTCACTTCAGTTTATCAGAGAACCCTTTACAAAGTTCAAACCCTGTAGAATCCTATAAAGCTGCCCTTGAATTCATAGACTGTGCCCACATGTTGATTCTGTCCCATGGGATGCTTCTGTCCCATGATATTCTCAGTAGTTGCAAGACCACACATGTCTGAGAGTATCTGGCCATATAAGCAGCACAACATTGTAACTTCTCTAATGACCAACTCTTGCTATAATCACAAACATTGCCAGATTCAGTATTCATATTTTATACATAACTTCTTAGTAGAAGTGATTAATTTCCATCACACCCTTAAGTTTCTCTTCAAATTTATTTTCAGTCTAAGCCTGAGGTCTCTTCTCTCTTTTCTTTGCACAAAACAATACTAGGTAACATATTTATCACTACGATGTTAAATGTTTTATCCTTATCCGTTACTAATCTCATCTTCAACCTATACTGCTTTTTGAAATCAAGATGAAATTTGGTAATATTTTCTGTCTTACTTTGGTTTCTGTTATTATAACCAAGCACAGGAGAATAAGCATCTATAAAAAACAAATTTATTTAATTCACAATGGAGGTTGACAATTCAGAAGTATGCATCCCCTGGGAAGTGGGTGCTTGAGTATATTATTCGCATGTATGTATCACAGAGCAAATTGAAGACACAAACAATAGAAAGTATACATTTGAGAAGTCTAGTTAAATTTTAGGGAAGAAAAGAAATAGAACTAATGGTTTTGATCATGGTATTTATGATCTTATATTTATTTATATCATTAAATTAATAAAAGAAATTGTAGTTTGTCAAGCAATGCTAAAAGTTAAAAGCTTTTGTGGCTTGACCAGGCTTTTATTAAGGCACTGCTTTTGAAGTGAGTTTTTTTTTTTTTTTTAGGTGTTCTAATTTTAAATTTCTACTTAGATATGTACATTTGCATACCATCTACAAGTGATGCAATATTTCTGGCTCTTATTTTAGATATAAAGCAGTCCATATATATTTTACATATATGTAAATTAGTGCTTTCTCTGGAATATTGTTGGAAAGTTTAGACACGCTTTTGTGAACAGTATAAAGGAGAATACTTTCCTGTGCTTGTTCCTCATCCTGAAGTCTGAATCTCATGTATAGCTCCCTTTATGTTAGCATAGATCCCATTACTGAAAGCAGTGAACAGTTTCCTTTGATGCAGAGTATCATATGCTCTTTTTTTTAGAGTGCTAAACAAATGCCTTGGTACAACATGTGTTAGATTTAGAATTCTACTATAAGTACCATATCAATAGAATTTCTACAGTTACACAGAATTCCTCTTCTTTCAGAAAGGCTAATGTCTTAGAATACATTTGAAGGAAGAAAAAAAAAAAATCACATACTCTGAAAAATGTGGCCTGTGGAGGCATTACACTTGCCTGCTTTATTGTACCAAGGATGTCATTGTGATACAAGAAAGCTTCAAAAGGGAGTGGATCTCAGGCTACCGTCCCAGGCTAACCCCTTTCCACCATTTGTCATGTGGGAGCAATTTTACCTTAAGCAATAAGAAAGTAAAAATTTCATCCTCTTTCCCACATGCCTCTGGCCGAGAACTATGAGCAATGTTCCTTTTCTGCTTTTGTACTTTGGATTCTTGTCTATCAGAGACTTTTGAGCACAGACTCAAAAGCCGTTGTTTTTTGTACTTTCAGTTCTAGTGTTTGCTGTGAATATGTCCTTTAAAAATATCTCCAGAGGACTACGCGGGCTATTGGAAATGGGAATAAGACAAACAATTTAACTGTCTTTCATATATATATAATTCATATATACATGAAATATATATTATATATAATATATCTATTATATCACTATATATATAGTAATAATATCATCTATCTATCTATCTATCTATCTATCTATCTATCTATCTACTGTCTGTCTACAAAAATAACATGAAAAAAAAAGGGTATTATTTATGATTAGAAAAGGTATCAATAGGAGGAGGCAGGGGCACAAGGCAAGTTAATATAGGAAAATACATCCAGACTTCAATGGTATATAGGTATTAAAATGTATGGAAATCTATGTTTGTAAATGAACTGCAGAAAATAACACTGCATGCCATCAGAATACCATTGTGCTTCAGAATATAGCTGTGAAAGATTATGATTATATTTCATCAAAGAGTGAATTATTTCTATTTATCTTTTGTTAACCATTTTGCTGGCCAGATACTCCTAAGAGAGAAGTAGTATGTACGACTTCATTAATACATTTGCACCCAAAACATGAAATCCAAAAGAAGAAATTCAATCTTTGTCTGAATAAATGGATGGAGATTTTCAAACACTGCCTCCGTCATTTACCCTTGTGGAAGTACTTCCTGATTTACCTGGCCAGAATGCCCACACTCAAGGACCCAAATGCATCAATTGCTTAAAGATTATTTTCAAGACTGTAAAAAAAAAGGCCTAAAGTTCATGTCTCCATGTGTTGGCAATTATTATTTGTGAACTTAGAAGTCCCCAGTGCCTCAGTTTTCATGCGTTCTTGGTATCTAGGGAGGTGGTTAATTACCACTGTTTGTTTCTGTTGCCTTTGTTGGATTTTTCTTCTGGTCTTAGCTTGGGTTGCTCTTTAACAAACTATTATAAACTATTTGGCTTAACATGCTTATTTCTCATAATTCCAAGAGGTTAAAGAGTTTCACATGATGCCAATGGATTCTTTTTTTTTTTCCAAAGAAAAGATAATAGTTAGAATTTTATTAATTAGTACATTCTTTCAAAAACAATGTGTTATATCACTTGAGATATAATACACATTTAGTTAACTTTTCAGGGAGCTTCTGAACTAATCATACATACTCAAATACTGAATGTCCTGACATTACATTTCTGCCTCAGCCAGTTAAGTCTAAAGTATGCAAAACCTCAATAAAATGGTTCTAACTGGCTGGCAGAAATAAAAGCAATGATGACATCCTTCAGAATTCAGCAAAAACAACTCCTTAAATTGCTATCAAGGAAAAGAAGCTTTTAAGAAGCAGTTTTAGATCCAAGGTAGTTAAAACTTAAAATTTTATCTATAAAAAATTTCCACATGTACAGATTAAGTCTTTGATGAAGATCTGAAATGCTTGGGACCAGAAGTGTTTGGATTTCAAAAAATCTAATGCACACACACACAAAAAGTTTTAGATATTGAATCATTTTCGATTTCTGATTTTGAGAATAGGAATATTCAGCTGATGAGTGGTACACAAACATTCTAAAATCTGGTGTATTCTGAAAGCCAATGGATTCTTGGTGAATACACATCTTGCAAATGGCTACTGGCTCTGTGTCCTTACAAATGTATTCTGAAAGCCAATGGATTCTTGGTGACACAGTATCCTCATTTATTCTTCTCTTCTCACAAGGGTACTGGCTTCACAATGTGGTCTCCACCATTATGTCTTACTCCAACATGAATTACTTGCCAAAGCAAGTAGCTTTAGGCTTCCCAGTAAAATGGTGGGGCAGGCACAGGAAATGATGCTTACGCTCAACCCAGTAGGGTTACTTTAGGCATAGAAAGGAGTAACAAATTCCAAAGTAGCTCAGCTGGCCACCTGCCATTGCATCTTAAGGCTCAAGAACATTTTGCTATTTCGCTTCCTTTTTCTTTTTCTTCTTGGTCTTATGTGCAACTTGGCTGCCTCAGAACCAAGTGCCCAGTAGTGACATCTCTATGTCCCAGTGGAACCTTTTGATACTGCAAAGTGGTTTTCCCTGATTCTGTGAGAGGACCCAAGGCATAAATAAGTATGTGTGCTTTTATTACATTTTATTACATCTGCCCTCAAACTTTAAAGTTGAGAATGTGAAATTCAATCTTTGCTGAATGGATGTGAACAGTTCTCTTTAGTGGCTCTGTTTCATTTCCCTTGTTGCCTTTCCTTCTGACTTGCCTGGAATCCTTTGTCTCAAGATTTCAAATACATGAAATGTTTAATGTTTCTAAAGAAAGTGAGCAAAGCTCTAGCCTTTGGAGCAAGGTGGAAGCAGCGTGCATGCTCTGAGTTTGTGGTGGGAAGGGCAGTTATGATGATTTCTGAATCACATTTAATGTGCCTTAGTATCTCTTCTTGAAGGAAAATTATATTCATGCTCTTTCTGCCTATGTTCTCAAATCTTATAACATAGTGTTTATGAGAGCCAGTGGTTTTTTCTTATACTCCATTCCTACAAAATCAGCAGTGGGTCACACACTGATGTTTTGTAAACATGGGGTTGAGAAATTTTCCAGTATTTTCACAGCTGTTTTTCTTTATTGAACAATATATTTTTCAACTCCTTTTTCTACTTCTGCTTCACTAACATAGTCACTGTGAATAAGACCAGCACTTTTTTTTCAACATATTTGTGTGTGTTCTCCAGTAATATCATGTATTGTGACTCTCAAGTTTTTCCTCCCTTAGGACACAGTTCAGTCAAGACTTTGCTACTTTACAAGAAGAATCCCGCCTTTCCTTTCTCTACTAACATGTCCTAAATTTCCTTCTGTTGATGATCACATTTCTAACACTGACCTCAAAATTTTCTCAGTTTCTACCAAGTATCTACTTCCAATCTCATTCACATGCTCATGTATTTATATCAACAGCTACCTTTTTAGCCTCCCAAATTTATATTATTTAGAGTTCTTCAAAGAACATATGTAACAGCATGAGAATATTGGTGGTAGATACAGATGTAGGGAGAAAGAATGTCTGTACTCAGGATTGTGGAAGCTGAAGCCCTAGGATAGCCAGTTGTGCATCACCAAGCCAGGTACAATAGGCAGTCCAAGAGAACTTGTGGCGTGGTTCTGGTTGGGGTTCAAGAACTGAGAGACTCATTCGTATGTGTGAACAAATGAAACCAATATTCCCATCTATAACTAAAAGAAGGAAGAGGATGAATGAACGAATTCTCTCTTCCTTTCTAGTTTCAGTTGACTGGGTGATGCTTACCTTTACTGGAGAGGGATAGCTGCTTTACTTAGTTTTTCAATTCAAATGTTAATCTTCCTCACAGACAGACCCAGTATTAACATTTAACCAAATGTCTGCTTACTGGCTCTGTCAAGTTGGCACATAAATTGCTGATGGCGCCTCTACCTTTTATTAGGTGTATACTTCTTAATCTACTATTGACAACGGCGCTCATTTTTTCATGTAACACCTGCTTATTCTGAATGAATTCTGCTCTCAATTATTTTATTTTTTTTATTGTACCTGAGATTGAGCCAGGGCCTTGCTCATGCTAAATAGGAAATCTACCACTACTATTTACAAAGCTCCTATGTATAACCGAACTGATAATTAGGAAGAAGTTGTAGACTCACACATGCTAACATCTTAACACCAGCTCAACTGGGACCTTTTGTGGAATATGACTTGGCTTTGGAGAAGTTGAGATGATGTTGGCAGCTGCACAAAACTTGGGCATCTTTCTCCTCTTATCAATAAAACAACTTAATGTTACACTTTCCTGGACTATTTTAGGGAAGGTAAAGCATTCATTATCTTTCCTTTGAAAACACTAAACCACAAAACAACAGCGTAAGTAAGGGTCTTCAAAGATTTATTTTTGAGAAGAAACCATTAGAGTTTATCCTTTGCAAAAACTGTTAACTATCCTTTCCTAGCCATAAAATATATTCTCATGTCAAATAAAAGAAAATATATTTTTTGCACAGAAGTGATGATTAAATCACTATCTTTTATATAATATTAGTAGAGAAACATTGTATATAATTGTTTATTTGTGTGTCTTTTTCCTTAATATCTAAATGTCTTAAAAGAAAGGTAATTGTTTACCATTTTAATGTTGATTCTGATAGCCTCATTTTAGTAAAGATAAATTTATGTATTAAATCACAGAAATGAAGTTAAAAATATACCTCCAAAGTGGGAAGTCGTCCTGAGACAATGTGTTTACCAGAGGTTTGGAAATTTTAGACTGTTTTAGAGCAGTTTGGAAATGTTACACTATTTTAGAAATTCTAGACAAATTACAGATGTTTGAAAGGATTTTCACACAATTCTACGCTATGAGCACTGTTTAATTTGTTCATAAGGACAGGGCTCTTTTGTCCATTCCTTCCTCTTTGACCTTGGTGCTTTGCTGTAACTGCATTCTGCAACTGCTCCTCTGTGACAGCAAAAACACCTGATTTGGCAAGTATGTGCTTTATGAAATGTGATATGGTATCAATCATCATTAACCCAAATACCCCATCACATGCAAGGCCTGACCTCATCACATCTGGTTTTCTGTTTGAGAATCCTTCACTTTGTGGAGGTTTTGCTGATAACAATGCTTGGAATGATCTCGAGGCAATGGAAACTGACAGAAGATGAATTACCTGTCACTCAGGAGGATACCCTGATCAGGGAAACAATCAAGTACAACTGTCTATTATTATTATTTTCCCCCTTGGCTTTCTTTATTTCTGGGATTGGTTTCTAGCTCAGCATCTGTTTTAAAAGCTTGTTGAAAAAAAAATCTCCAGAGAAAATATAAAATGGAGAATTCCCAGAGAAATGATTCCTGGTTGAGGGAAAATATAATCTTTGTTGTCAAAATAATACTTTGAATCACAATTGTTTAATTTTCCCAAAGATCACTTAAAGGACATCATACATCATATATGGATATCATATGTACAAAGGTACTTTTAGCTATTAAATGTCTATTTATAGATTCGTAATTCAGAAGCACTGATTTTATTCTCTACTGAAAAAAGTCGGCTAACTAACAATGTGCTGCTGGCTGCTTAAATATGACTACATATTTGGTGCAAATATTTTCTCATTCAACGTTGACTAGAAAGGCTATTTTTTTCTCACTAAATATACTAGGCTTTTGTACAAAGCCACTGTGAAATCTGAACACTGTCTTCCATCCCTAAAGAACAGACAAAGAGCCTTCTTCTTTTCTGGCAATTCAAGACATTTTGAACATATTTAAAATGAAGCAAAACTTGAAAAGGAAAGAATTTGGGGATGGTAAAAGGCAATGGCTTAACAATTTCATCTATACATGGATGAAGAAGCTCATTTGAAACTTTAAATCTTTTATGTAGAGAATTCAAAGCCTGTAGAAAGTACAGGAGATCTTGAGGTATTAGGAGGGGATATGGAAATGTCACTTAAGGTACGCGTCACTCTAGTTCAGGGGCACACTCTGCCCAATAGGGCACAGAGAGGAAAGTGAAGTTAAAAGGGACATGAAGAAGCTCCAATTCTACTGTAAAATGTATCAATAGAATTACAACTGCATGTAGTCACATGGACAGATCTCACAAACAAGTATTAAAGAAAGAAGATAGTTATACAAGAATGCAGTGATTCTGTTTCATGACATTCAAAGGGACAGAATGAGTCAATGACATTTGAACTGAGACTAGCAGAATCCTTGTGGGAAGAGTTACTGGAAGAAAGCTCGGAGGAGCATCTGGGGTGCTAGGAACATTCTGTTTCTTGAACTGGGTGCTGATGACACAGATGAGTTTGAATTTTTATTGAATTATGCAGTCTTATGAATAGTATTTTTAATATCCGCAAGTACTTAAATCTATGCAAAATAATTGTTGCATACTTTTATGCTCACACTCATATCCCAAAGGTATAACTTTCCTATTGCAGATTGTGATAGAGGATTGTGTCTAGAGAATTATTGATTTGCTGTAAGAATAATAGCTTGGATGCAATTAGTATTAAAACTGACTGGCCATGGGCCTTGATATTTGACAATGTATAGCAGTGAGCAATGTGGGGTTTCTGCAGAGAGCACCTGCTCACATTTCAGCAGGCTGGTGCTGTGTATTCCATCCACTTTCAGGTTTTCTGGTATTTTGAAAATTTCACATGGTCTGTTTTGGATGAACCTTCTAAGTACTATACACTAAAGGAAACATTGTGCAAATTGAAGATTTAGCTTCTAGTGTGAACTCTGCATAAAAGACTTGGATAATATTTGGGGAGTTTTAGCTAACCTCTGTATCATTTAAAATAATTTAATAAAATAGAAAAAGTAATGTAAAGATAAGTAGAGGCAGCAGTATATATCATATAACTATAATGATATATAAACAGATATATGGTTAATTACATTTTGTATGTAATTTGTGTCATTTTGATTGGCAGCTTGTTCATTTTAACCTTCTGAAGATTTGAAAATAGGATGTACCTTACTGTTTCATGTTTTGACATCTCAAGCATGAGACATGGGTATGTCTTACAGGTGCTTACAGGTGTATGTAGTTTCCAAGTTACTTTAATCATATTTTCTATGAATTTCTCAAAAGTTTGCCTGTTGGCTGCTTATAGTGTGCCAACCACTGTTAAGTAACCACAGTGCATGTTTTACTTGATTCTCAGATGTTGTGATCACAACAATTTGTAGATGAGGAAATTGAATTATGACTACATTTATAATGACTGTTTTAATTATAATCCAAGGCAGATGCGTTTGACTCCAGAGTCTGAAATTGTAAGCAATAGTTAGTCATTTATCTTGTCAATATATCTAGGAAGATGTAAAACAAGATATTTTAAACTTTCTTTATGGCTGAGGAAACTGAGGCATGACATGACCCGGCAAATTGCATCACATTTCTTAAGAAGCTGTATAATGATAGAAGTTTGACACAGGCCTCTTTTTTTTTTTTTTTTTGCACACACAGTTCCCCCTGTACCTTGAAGGTTATCCAGGGAGCTCTATCCATGTTTGCAGAATCATGAAACAGTAGATTCTTTCCTGTCACATACAAGTTCAATTATCCTTTATTTGGATGTAATCTAAATAAAATCAACATAACCTTAGATGATAAGATAAATGTAACCTAAACAAGTACAGGATATCTGATATGCATAACGAATCAATGTTCTTGATGCTTAGGATAACAGCTAATGGAGCATCTCCTGCTAGTGAATTAGAAAGCCAGGCACTCATCCAAATATGCAGATGTTTAGCCTTGTTTAGTCAAAACCTCTGAATGATGGACACAATTTTCAGTTTGAATTACATGCCTTGATGCCATAGAATGACAGAGTATCAGGCAAATACATGCATGGCTTTAAAAAGAAGCTGTCCAATCCTGACCAACAACCTCCTCTGTTGAGTAGGGAAAGTTTCATTTTATGTTTTTAATTATTATTTTCTACTATCTTCTTTAATTATTTATCTTCTATTCTGTTTACATAAATTTTTATTTACGCTATTTACTTTGGAGTTTTCTTCTATTGCACAGTGATTAAGATTCAAAGTCTTGTTTACCAGATGGAGTTCAAGTGACCTCAACAATCAAAACAAAATTTCTCAGTTGTGTTGGTTCCTCTCCTATTCAGTCTGGTCACGAATTGAAGTTTGAATAATTGAGATCGGGGACTTGAGGCGTTGCCTCTTCTAATTGACTAGAATATATGGAACATTTTATTTATACAGTTTTTTTTCTTAAACGTTCATAGTAAAAATTAGAAGCAGCCTGTTTGCACCTTTTTGCTAAATTCATTAGCCGCCTCTTCAGTTTGGATAATTGTCAACTCCTGTTATGTGGTCCTAATGAAAAGAATTCATTTTAACCTGCATTCTTCATTGTGGCCCTGATGTTACCATATAAATGCAACAATTTCTTCCTTTAATTGTCTGCTATATGTATTTACAGCACATTATGTAATACCTGGGAATTAACATATTGTAATGTAATAATTTTTTAAAGAGAATTCCAGAAATACTATTTTCCCTTCATAGTATCTCAATCCACTATGGAGAATAGAGATGCAAGCAATAATTAACAGTACTACTCTTAGATTTAATAGCTAGATGATATCTTAATAAAAATGTGTATATATACATACATATATATATATATATATATATATATATATATATATATATATATTCATATATGTAGTAAGTAGAGCATTACAAGATTTCCACAATGCAAAATCTAGTTTATGGTCATGTATCTATCACAAATTCTTGTTACCTCCTACCCCCACTCCCAATGTCACATGTAAATATGAGTAGTGATAATTTTATTCAGTACTTAAATATGCTAGTTAGGCATAGGTGCCAAGGTGCTTCTGTCAGAGCATGGACAAGGTATCTTCCTTGACCTCGGGAACCCATATCCTAGAATATCAAATATCACAGTGAGCACTACTACATAAGTGGCTGTCTTTCAGCCCCACAAGTCCAGAAGGTAAAAGGCAACCTCATGTTTTATAGTTATATGAAAGATATAAACTATGAGTTATTGCCTTTTAAAACTATAAATCAGATACTTTTCATGTTATTATTTTATGTCTATCATAGAGTACCGGGGAACCATAATTCCTTCTATCTGTCCATTCATGCTTGACTCTTCAGGACACTTGACATTTTCTTTATTCTAGTACATACCTCACAGCGATTCCAAACCTTTATTTAATCCCTCAAATTTATATTCAGTCCCCACATTGTTTCAGGCAGAATTAATGAGCACTTTTATGAGATATAAGCATTTTTAGTTCTTAATAGTAAAGCCTTATCTCAATAACACTTTACTTCAAAAACAGAAATACTTTAAAGCTAATATATCTGTCCATGGTGCTGACTGTTACTGCTATTTGGTTTTAATTTTACTGGTTACTTTATTTATTTACATTTCAAATGTTTTTTTCCTTCCCAGTTTCCCCTCTACAAGCCCCCTATTCTCGTCTCCCTCCCCACTGCCTCTATGAGGGTGCTCCCCTACTTGCCCACCCACTCCTGCTTCAGCGGGCCTAGCATTTCCCTACCCTGGATCATAGAGCCTCCACAAGACCAAGGAGCTCCCCTCCCACTGATGCCAGATAAGGCAATCCTCTGCTACACATCCAGCTGGAGCCATGGGTACCATCTGTATACTCTTTGGTTGGTGGTTTGGTCCCTGGGAGCTTTAGGGGGTCTGGTTGGTTGATATTGTTGTTCTTCCTATGAGGTTGCAAACCCCTTCAGCTCCTACAGTCCTTGCCCTAACTGCTCCATTGGGGTTCCTGTGCTCAGTCCAATGTTTGGCTATGTACATCCGCATCTGTATTGGTCCGGCTCTGGCAGAGCCTCTCAGGGGGCAGCTATACTGGGCTCCTGTCAGTAAGTATTTCTTGGCATCAGCAATAGTGTCTGGGTTTGGTGTCAGCAGAGGGGTTGGATCCCTAGGTGGTGCAGTCTCTGAATGGCTTTTCCTTTAGTTTCTGCTTGACTCTTTTGTCCCTGTATTTTCTTTTGACAGGAGGAATTCTAGATTAATATTTGAGGTGGGTGGGTTTTTGGCCTGAAGCTCTATTTGACTGTAGAGAGATTGTTTCTCATATTGCTACAGTAGCACTTGCATCAGCATTTCATCGAGTCCCAGATAATTGCCCCCTGGTAAGACTTTGTGTCACTAGCATTAATAATGACCAGGTAAGATTTTAGGGAAAACCAGAAATTCACACACTTTAGATAAAACTGTCACCTACTGTTCTGAATCACTACTTCTCTTCTTAGTATCACACAGTGATTAAACAAACAAACAAACAACAAACAAACAAATCAAACACAAGATAGCTGGGTGGTGGTGGCCCATGCCTTTAATCACAGTACTGAGAGGCATAAGGAGGCATATCTCTGAGTCGGACACTGGCCTGATTTATAACATGAACTCTTGGATGGTTAAGGCTACATAGAGAAAAACCCTGTCCTTGA
This sequence comes from Arvicanthis niloticus, assembly GCF_011762505.2. Taxonomy (NCBI): domain Eukaryota; kingdom Metazoa; phylum Chordata; class Mammalia; order Rodentia; family Muridae; genus Arvicanthis; species Arvicanthis niloticus. Next base: position 85,194,938 of record NC_047664.1, on the reverse strand, counting down.
ACCAGTCTCCCACAAATCATAACTAACATAACAACATAACATGACATGACATGACATACATAACATAACAACATAAAACTCAAACACAAAAGGAGACTACATCAAATACATAGCCTAAGACACCTCAGTACCAATGCCATTATGTTCTATCTTGATCAAGTACTGAAGTTCAGACTACCTGGACTATCTATCAAGATTTCACCTTCAAGGGGATTTGTATGTTTCCCCATTTGAAAATTCTCTGCCTTTCACACATGTCCTCACCTTTAACTGTCTTGTCTGTAGTATGCTCTGTATCTTTTTTATTGATGTATCATTTCCACTTGATTTCTCTCTTTCTTTTTTTTTTAAAACAGATTTTGTTTGAATTTGTTCCTCGACACTGCAATGTATGTACACTATTCATTCTGATTTCTTTAATGCCTTCACTCTCATTTCATTCCCACATATGCATATGTACACACACACACACACACACACACACACACACACACAGACACACACACGGTTGGCCAGTGAGTTCTAGGTATCCTCCTGTTTCTGTTTCCCCAGCACAGAGATTACAGTGTATACAAATATATCCACTTTTTTTTTACATGAATTTCAAGGAAAAAAAAAACCACAGGTGCCTCTTCTTGCAGAGATACAATGACTTCATCAACTGAGCCATCTGCCCAACCCTTCATTACCATTTGTACTAAAGAAATTTCAGATAACATCTTACATCCAACTTTTGTTTTACTTTTCTGGTAACAGGGGAGACCAGATATGACATATTATACCTATTTTTCACAGTTTTCAAGATGGCTGTCCATCTCACTTTTGTAAGGCGTGGCTCTATATTACTCTGAGTCACATGAGTGTAGATGCTGTACACATCTCAGCTTTCTTTGCAAAGCCACAGTCACACGTGCTAATTCCCAGGAGTGTTTAACAATTGCTTTCACTGTGTCTATTACATTCCCTACTATCTTAAACATTCATGTAAACACCTTATCTAAAATACTGTATTATGTGTTCCCTACTTCTTCTGAGCCTCATAACCTTATTTTATGTTTTCAAAATGGTAATCTCCACAAAACCTTGTTCTGTAGCGTCAAATGCTATGACTCAAAAATGCTACTATGTTTTTCTAATTCTTTATAATATGCATATTTCTGCCCTAACCATGGTTCCATATTAGAGTATTAACTACATAGACCTTCACTTTTCTTCTTATTCAGATATACTGTATTCATTACTTTGTTTTACTGTGACAGTTCCCTTGAAATCCTTTAAAGTATCTTGCTGTATTCTTTGTCTATATTTCCAGGTAAAATATCCATTTTTTTTGTTGTACCTTCATGCTAGCTTTACCTGTATCTTAGCATCCAGAATAGCTGAGGGAAAACCAAAGTCTCTCAAGTGCACTCACTGGTCTACTTCAAAGCATAATGAGAAGCATCATGCATTTTTTCGGGATGACCAGGCCGCCTAAGGCTGGTTCCCTACTCAACTTTCCAACCTCCTCTTTCAAGTATCATTTTATACCTTATCTTCCTTGAGGATTTAGCATGCTTTTGCCTTCTTAGTCTTTGATGATTCTCTACATAGCAATGAGAAAATAGAAGAAAGCAGACTTCATCTGCTGACTATGAAGTTCACCAGCAGCTGTATGCAGCTGGCCTACTTACTTTCTATTACAGATGAATGTTACCTTTGTGCACTAGAGAGTAGTCCTGTAAAGCTGTGTAAAAGTTCCCCCACAATTTGCCCCTTTCACTTTTTGTTTTTTGTTTTTGTTTTTGCTATAGGTGCAGTGGCTGAAATAATAAGCTATTTCTAAACGAGTATCTTTAAAAAGACATTTCATCATCCCTAGGATCCAGGTGTTCAGGAAGTGATCAGGTAGCAGGTGCTAACACAAGATTCTCATGTGATGTAGTTAGGTAATCTCCTGAGCTCGACAAAGAAAAGAAGAGCTCACAGTGTCTCAGAACTACCCTCTGCTGCACCTCTGTGTGGTTGTTTTGGGCTTTCTCAAAGCACAGTGGCTTCATGGCAGGATCATTGTTCACAAAGCAGTTTAACACTGCACAGTGGGAGTGCCCCAGGAACTAGGGAGCAAATTGCATTGCCATTCCTGTCCTCATCTCAAAACAGCAAGATACATCACACAGAGTCTATTTTCTGGTTCTTTTGATTTAGGCTGGATCATAAACTGCAGAGACTTATGAGGATGCAATACCACCCTCACACCTTAATGAGGAGGAGGATGTCAAAGTCCCAGTGTTGGGTAGCACATGGGGTGGGAAATGAGTTATTGTGGTCTCCCTCACAGGCTAATGGATATTTTCTTTGCCACAAAAGTATCTGTATACAAATACACAACAAAATTAGTTTAAAAATGTAAAAATTACCTACATCTCTTTGGAACCTGACTCTATCAAAAACTATTTTGAACTTCATAAAATATTTTATGTGTTTTCACTCACCGTCTTCTTATTTGTTTCTTCCCTTGAAGCATGTGTCATCACTACATTAGACTGAATGCCTTTGCCAAAGTCATTTATCTTTCAAACTAGAGAGTTCTCATTCTGCTTGATAACCATGTTATTTTTGTTTTTATGTATTTTATTTTTAATTTATTTCTTTGCTTTACATCTTAATATCAGACCCCCTCCTACTAGTACCTCCTCACACAGATACTCCCCCAATCCCCCTTTACCATCAATCGTTTTTTCTGCAGCCCTTCTGCATTTGAGAGAAACAAAAGGAGCCTAAAGCGCCCCCTGCTGACGCTGTCCTGCATCTGGGGTTTCACCTCACCTCGCGGTTGCTTTCTAAGACTGCTCCTAATAATTCCTATGAGCAGGGAAAGATAACAAAGTAGAATGTAAGACTGATTTTCCCTGATATTTATGAACGGAAATAATTCAATTTTAGCAAATACCCTTTGAGGTTAGTAGTACATAACTAAAAACATGGTTTATAATAAGTTAAAATTGTTATGGTTATCGTGTAATCCTTTGTGTGTGTGTGTGTGTGTGTGTGTGTGTGTGTGTGTGTGTATGTGTGGTGCTAGAAACTGAAGTAGGCAGTCCCAGGGTTAGAACTATATTTTCATTAATGTGACCAATTTCTCAGGGATATAACTGACATTTTCGAAACTGGGGTATGAAGATTATTGCTTATATTGTAGACATGATACATTAAGATTTTTGAGGCTTGCTTGCTTTTTGCTATTCACAGAGTTCTCATATCATACTAATAGGAGAGGCTGGAGAAAGATACAGAGAGAGAGAGAGAGAGAGAGAGAGAGAGAGAGAGAGAGAGAGAGAGAGAGAGAAGATGTTAAAAATACTTAGGGCTCTGCAGAGGAGCTAGGCACAATTCTCAGCACGTATGTTGGATGACTCACAATCACCTGTCATTCCAGCTTCACAGGATTTGATGTTCTCTCCTGGTCTCTGTAAGCACAAGCACATGCATGCCATGTACACATAAGCACATAAATAAATTGTATACAGTGTAAGTGCATCTGCTGCTCTAGCAGAGGATCAGGCTTAGTTTCCAGCTTCTACATGGAGGATAACAACTGTCTGGGACTGTAGTTCCAGGGAATCATCAACCTCTTCTGGTCTTTGTGGGAATCAGGCACACATATGGCATATTTACATACACGCAAGTAGAATACCCCCTCACATAAAGTACACATTAAAAATCTGTTTAAGAATTAAAAAGATAAGAAAAAAAGAAAAGTCTTAAGTAGTTTTGTGGCTTCGTTCATCTTCTCTAATGTAGTATTACAAGCTGGTTCTGTTTGGATATTAGTGTGCAGAAAAGGTGAAATATGAATTATGACACTTTGCAGTGGCAGAACCTAATTCCTACCTAACTACAGCAAATTGAGGAAGCAACAAAGAAAAGGAAATGTCTAGCCATTCTAGACTATCTTCTGTTCTTGGCAATGTCTGCTTATACATGGGGAAGAGGAATGATTAATTTCAAGAGAGGTACATATAAGTTTGTTATATTAAAGCATACCACTTTCTATTAAAACTCATACCCCAATAAGTGTGCAGGATACAGTGAAGTGTTTTTAACAATTGGTGTACGTTTTCTGGCCAATAGAGTTCTTCTTTTGTACTTCCATTTTGTTTATTGGTGGCTTTAACCACCCACCCCTTTCGGTGCAGTAAATTATGCCTGGCTGTAGAACTAAGAAGGATGCTTTGAATTTGTTGATGTAATGTCATATGTTTATCCCTCTATGTCACTGTACCTAGAGGATTCTTGTGTTCTCCTCTGGAATGTAAATATAGCTTAATAAATAAAGACAATGGAAGTCTGGTATAATATCCAACTTCTGTGGTGTAATGTTGGAAGAACACAAAAGAGCAAATAAAACTAGTCATTGTTGATCTTCAAATTCTTGTAAGCTACCAATGACGTATATTCATTGGTTTTAAGCAACTCTTATTTAGAATTCCTTTTATTTGAAAAACATTTCTCTGGTGGATGCAGTGTTTGCCTGGAGTAGATGGCACAGAAAGAGAAAGGGATAAGAGAAGAAAATTTGTACCAAAAGTTATTTGATCAAGGCATAGATATGTAGTATTTTTCCAAACTGATTTTGTGAGTGGAAGTCTTTACTGTAGCTTTGTTTTCATTTCCTGTGAATTTCATAGTGAGATGCTCTGTGATACCTTATTTTCTCTCTATTCTGCTCTTTGTATGTTACAGAATAGAATAGAGGAAAGTTCCTGCATGATACAATTTCATAACTTGGCATAAAAAACAAATGAAGTAGCTGGATACAAAATTCACTCATAGAATTAGTAACCTTTCTATACACAAATAAGAAAGGTTGAGAAAGAAATCAGGGAAACAACACCTTTTACAATAGACTTAAATAATATAAAAACATTCTGAGGTAACTCTAACTAAGCAAGTGAAGCAGTTGTATAAACATTTAAAACATTTTTAAAAGAAATTGAAGAAGATATCAGAAGATGGAAATATTTTTCTGATCAAGTTTTGGAGGATTACTTCAATAAAATGACCCTTACCAAAATAATCTACAGATTCAATTAAAATCCCACCAAAATTCTGACATAATATCTTGACAGATAAAAGACCATTTTTTGCTTCATATAAACACACACACAGAGACGCAGCAAACACACACACACACACACACACACAAACACACACACACACACATACCAAAATAGGTAAAGCAATCATAAATAATAAAAGATCTTGGAACGGTAACACCAAACACCAACCCTGCATCAAAAATGTACTTTACGACTATAATAATAATAACAAAAGCAGGATACTGGCAGAAAACAGACACCAAAACATCAATGGAATTAAAGGAAGACACAGACATAAAATCAAACACCTCAGGATACCCTAATTATAGGAAAGATGTCAGCAAAACATTCTGGAAGAAAATACAGAATCTTGACAAATTTGAAACACTGGATATCTGCATGTAGAAGAATACAAATACATCTTATTCTTCTCAACACTGTAAACTTAACTCCATAATAGATCAATGAACTCAGTATAATATGAAACACACTGAACCACATACAGGAGAAAGTGAGAGAATAGCTTGAATTCACTTAGGGCAGGAAAAGTCATGTGGAACCAAATATCATTAACATTAACATAGGCACTAAGATCAACCAATCAATAACATGGGACCTTATCAAAATGAATAGTTTCTCACCATCATTTAGACAACCTATATCAACAACAGGAGTTCAAAAAAGCAACCTCATATCTCTAGAGACCAAATATCCAAATATATAAAGAACAACAATCATAAAGAGCCAACTAACAAATATCCAGCGGAAATAAAGAAAACAAAATTATGTTTGGTATGAATCCAAAACATAATTCCTGGTAGAGGAAACTCAAATGTATGCGGAAAGAAAACATTTAATGAAATGTTTAACATACTTTAGCCATTATGACATTTCAATCTAAAACAAGCGTAGGAGATTCAATCTTACACCTCGTCAGAATGACTAATATCAATACAACAAATGACAGCTCATGGTGATGAGGATATGAATTAGGAGGATACTCTTCCATTTGGATGGGAATGCAAACTGTATAGCCAGTATGGAAATTAGTGTTTCTTAGGGAAGCATCTGGCCTTGTATTTTGCTACTAATCTTCCACTGCCTGGGAGGGGTTGCAGAGGAAGGGTGAGTCAGTACACAGGTGAGTTCGATTGAACCTTTTGCCCACCTGAACTTGTAAAATAAAGACTAGAGCCAATGATTGTTAGAGAAGGGGAGGTGGAGAAATAAATGATTGGTGGGAAGAGAGAGAAGAGAAGGATGGACACAGAGAAGGAAGACAATGGAGGAGCAGGAGGTAGAAGGAAAAAGTGCGTGCTTGGAAACCAGCAAGTTAGAAGGATCTCATAACTGGGGCATAGAGTAGTGTAGTGGTGAATCTGCCCAACTTGGGCGTGCACCATATATTCATAATTATTGAGTTGTGTTTTCCTGGACCAGTCTTAATCTGGTTGGATAAATTACAGTGACAAGTGTTGAGGTTCCCTCAGGAAGATGGGAATTGATTAATCCAGCTATACCACTCTTGGCCATTAACCCAAAGGGTGATCCAGAACACAGTGGATCAACAAATACTATAGCAGTGTTATTAAAAATAGTCAGAAGTTGGACAACAGCCTAGATGTCTCTCAAAAGAAAACTGGATGAAGAA